>NW_027457237.1:0-152688 GCF_040206685.1 Ascaphus truei | reverse complement strand
GTTATTGCCATTCTTATAACCCATCTGGGTGGTATTATCCTTAGGATAACCCAACTCCTGGGTGCTCCTAGCTCTTAAACGCAATTTTTTCTTGGATCCGTATTCAGCTGACCTCCTCAGCTGGGCGGCTCTTCCCTGTACCCACTACCCATCACCGCCTGTTATCTCTCTCTCTAGCTGTGATGTTGCCCTCAGTTGCCCCCCGAGATACGCAGTTCCCCCTCCAGGCGGAGCAGCGGGGCAAGGGGGAACCTGTCGCTGCCATGGTGACCCCACAGGTAGGTCACGGGCAGGAGGGTGAGTTACATGTATCTAAATCACAACTGGTGGTGTGATGCACTGCAGACCCCCTCTGTAGGTGCAATGATCTGCAGCCTACTCCCTTTCTCCTCTCCCCTATATTCTCTCTCGCTCTCCCTTCTCCTTCCCCCCATCCTTCTCCACCCTCCTCCCGTCTCTCCCCTTCCCCCCTTCCCCCATCCCTCTCCCACCCTCTCCCGTCTCTCCCTGTCCTCCTTCTCCCCCCATCCCTCTCCACTCTCCTCCCCCATCCCTCTCCACCCTCCTCCCTTACTCCCTCCCCATCCCTCTCCACCCTCCTCTCCCGCCCCCCTTCCCCATCCCTCTCCACTCTCCCCCTCCCCATCCCTCTCCACCCTCCTCCCGTTTCCCTCTCCTCCTTCCCCCCCATCCCTCTCCACTCTCCCCCCGTCTCTCCTTCTCCCCCCCCCCGGGGGGTTTCATATTCGTCCCCCCATCCCTCTCCACCCTCCTCCCGCCTCTCCCTCTTTTCTTCTCCCCCCCGTCCCCTCCTGACCCTCTCTTCTCTGTCAGTTCCGTCTGAGCAGGTTGGGACCCCCGGAGGAGGCACCCGAACCCCCCATAGAGGAGCCCCCCGAGGGGGTGAGAGAGAGCGAGGCAGGTACGAGACATGTGCATGAGACAGATGGCTATTTGTATGTGAGAGATAGCTGTATATATTAATGAGATATCTCTGTGCATGTGAGAGATAGCTATGCATACCAGATATAGTGGTGCGTGTCACTGTGACAGATAGCGTGTGTATCACTGTGACAGATAGCCGTGCGTATCCCTGTGACAGATAGCCGTGCGTATCCCTGTGACAGATAGCCGTGCGTGTCACTGTGACAGATAGCCGTGCGTGTCCCTGTGACAGATAGCTGTGTGTATCACTGTGACAGATAGCCGTGTGTGTCACTGTGACAGATAGCCGTGCGTGTCCCTGTGACAGATAGCCGTGCGTGTCTCTGTGACAGATAGCCGTGCGTATCACTGTGACAGATAGCCGTGCGTATCACTGTGACAGATAGCCGTGCGTGTCCCTGTGACAGATAGCCGTGCGTATCACTGTGACAGATAGCCGTGCGTATCCCTGTGACAGATAGCCGTGCGTATCCCTGTGACAGATAGCCGTGTGTGTCACTGTGACAGATAGCCGTGCGTGTCACTGTGACAGATAGCCGTGCGTATCACTGTGACAGATAGCTGTGCGTATCCCTGTGACAGATAGCCGTGTGTGTCACTGTGACAGATAGCCGTGCGTATTACTGTGACAGATAGCCGTGCGTATCACTGTGACAGATAGCCGTGCGTATCCCTGTGACAGATAGCCGTGCGTGTCCCTGTGACAGATAGCCGTGTGTGTCACTGTGACAGATAGCCGTGCGTATCCCTGTGACAGATAGCCGTGCGTGTCACTGTGACAGATAGCCGTGCGTATCCCTGTGACAGATAGCCGTGCGTATCCCTGTGACAGATAGCCGTGCGTGTCACTGTGACAGATAGCCGTGCGTGTCCCTGTGACAGATAGCCGTGTGTATCACTGTGACAGATAGCCGTGCGTATCCCTGTGACAGATAGCCGTGCGTATCACTGTGACAGATAGCCGTGCGTATCCCTGTGACAGATAGCCGTGCGTATCACTGTGACAGATAGCCGTGCGTGTCCCTGTGACAGATAGCCGTGTGTATCACTGTGACAGATAGCCGTGCGTATCCCTGTGACAGATAGCCGTGCGTATCACTGTGACAGATAGCCGTGCGTATCCCTGTGACAGATAGCCGTGCGTATCCCTGTGACAGATAGCCGTGCGTATCACTGTGACAGATAGCCGTGCGTGTCCCTGTGACAGATAGCCGTGCGTGTCCCTGTGACAGATAGCCGTGCGTATCACTGTGACAGATAGCCGTGCGTATCACTGTGACAGATAGCCGTGCGTGTCCCTGTGACAGATAGCCGTGTGTGTCACTGTGACAGATAGCCGTGCGTATCACTGTGACAGATAGCCGTGCGTATCCCTGTGACAGATAGCCGTGCGTATTACTGTGAGAGATTGCCGTGTGTATCACTGTGACAGATAGCCGTGTGTGTCCCTGTGACAGATAGCCGTGCGTATCACTGTGACAGATAGCCGTGCGTATCCCTGTGACAGATAGCCGTGTGTATCCCTGTGACAGATAGCCGTGCGTGTCCCTGTGACAGATAGCCGTGCGTGTCCCTGTGACAGATAGCCGTGCGTGTCACTGTGACAGATAGCCGTGCGTGTCCCTGTGACAGATAGCCGTGCGTATCACTGTGACAGATAGCCGTGCGTGTCCCTGTGACAGATAGCCGTGCGTATCCCTGTGACAGATAGCCGTGCGTGTCACTGTGACAGATAGCCGTGCGTATCACTGTGACAGATAGCCGTGCGTATCACTGTGACAGATAGCCGTGCGTATCCCTGTGACAGATAGCCGTGCGTGTCACTGTGACAGATAGCCGTGCGTGTCCCTGTGACAGATAGCCGTGCGTATCACTGTGACAGATAGCCGTGCGTATCCCTGTGACAGATAGCCGTGCGTATCACTGTGACAGATAGCCGTGCGTGTCACTGTGACAGATAGCCGTGCGTATCACTGTGACAGATAGCCGTGCGTATCACTGTGACAGATAGCCGTGTGTGTCACTGTGACAGATAGCCGTGCGTATCACTGTGACAGATAGCCGTGCGTATCACTGTGACAGATAGCCGTGCGTGTCACTGTGACAGATAGCCGTGCGTATCACTGTGACAGATAGCCGTGCGTATCCCTGTGACAGATAGCCGTGCGTATCCCTGTGACAGATAGCCGTGCGTATCACTGTGACAGATAGCCGTGCGTGTCCCTGTGACAGATAGCCGTGCGTATCACTGTGACAGATAGCCGTGCGTGTCCCTGTGACAGATAGCCGTGCGTATCACTGTGACAGATAGCCGTGTGTATCCCTGTGACAGATAGCCGTGCGTATCACTGTGACAGATAGCCGTGCGTATCACTGTGACAGATAGCCGTGCGTGTCACTGTGACAGATAGCCGTGCGTGTCACTGTGACAGATAGCCGTGCGTATCTCTGTGACAGATAGCCGTGCGTATCACTGTGACAGATAGCCGTGCGTATCACTGTGACAGATAGCCGTGCGTGTCACTGTGACAGATAGCCGTGCGTATCACTGTGACAGATAGCCGTGCGTATCCCTGTGACAGATAGCCGTGCGTGTCCCTGTGACAGATAGCCGTGCGTATCACTGTGACAGATAGCCGTGTGTATCACTGTGACAGATAGCCGTGCGTATCCCTGTGACAGATAGCCGTGCGTATCACTGTGACAGATAGCCGTGCGTATCACTGTGACAGATAGCCGTGCGTGTCCCTGTGACAGATAGCCGTGCGTATCACTGTGACAGATAGCCGTGCGTGTCACTGTGACAGATAGCCGTGCGTATCACTGTGACAGATAGCCGTGCGTATCCCTGTGACAGATAGCCGTGCGTATCCCTGTGACAGATAGCCGTGCGTATCACTGTGACAGATAGCCGTGCGTGTCACTGTGACAGATAGCCGTGCGTATCACTGTGACAGATAGCCGTGTGTATTACTGTGACAGATAGCCGTGCGTATCACTGTGACAGATAGCCGTGCGTATCACTGTGACAGATAGCCGTGCGTGTCACTGTGACAGATAGCCGTGTGTGTCACTGTGACAGATAGCCGTGCGTATCACTGTGACAGATAGCCGTGCGTGTCCCTGTGACAGATAGCCGTGCGTATCACTGTGACAGATAGCCGTGTGTATCACTGTGACAGATAGCCGTGCGTGTCACTGTGACAGATAGCCGTGCATGTCCCTGTGACAGATAGCCGTGCGTATCACTGTGACAGATAGCCGTGCGTGTCACTGTGACAGATAGCCGTGCGTATCCCTGTGACAGATAGCCGTGTGTATCACTGTGACAGATAGCCGTGTGTATCACTGTGACAGATAGCCGTGCGTATTACTGTGACAGATAGCCGTGCGTATCCCTGTGACAGATAGCCGTGCGTATCACTGTGACAGATAGCCGTGCGTGTCACTGTGACAGATAGCCGTGCGTATCACTGTGACAGATAGCCGTGCGTATCACTGTGACAGATAGCCGTGCGTATCCCTGTGACAGATAGCCGTGTGTATCACTGTGACAGATAGCCGTGTGTGTCACTGTGACAGATAGCCGTGCGTATCACTGTGACAGATAGCCGTGCGTATCACTGTGACAGATAGCCGTGTGTATTACTGTGACAGATAGCCGTGCGTATCCCTGTGACAGATAGCCGTGCGTATCCCTGTGACAGATAGCCGTGTGTGTCACTGTGACAGATAGCCGTGCGTATCCCTGTGACAGATAGCCGTGCGTATCCCTGTGACAGATAGCCGTGCGTATCACTGTGACAGATAGCCGTGCGTATCACTGTGACAGATAGCCGTGCGTATCACTGTGACAGATAGCCGTGCGTGTCACTGTGACAGATAGCCGTGCGTGTCACTGTGACAGATAGCCGTGCGTATCCCTGTGACAGATAGCCGTGCGTATCCCTGTGACAGATAGCCGTGCGTATCACTGTGACAGATAGCCGTGCGTATCACTGTGACAGATAGCCGTGCGTATCACTGTGACAGATAGCCGTGCGTGTCACTGTGACAGATAGCCGTGTGTATCCCTGTGACAGATAGCCGTGCGTGTCCCTGTGACAGATAGCCGTGCGTGTCCCTGTGACAGATAGCCGTGTGTGTCACTGTGACAGATAGCCGTGCGTATCCCTGTGACAGATAGCCGTGCGTATCCCTGTGACAGATAGCCGTGCGTATCCCTGTGACAGATAGCCGTGCGTATCACTGTGACAGATAGCCGTGTGTATCACTGTGACAGATAGCCGTGCGTATCCCTGTGTGTGACAGATAGCCGTGCGTGTCCCTGTGACAGATAGCCGTGTGTATCCCTGTGACAGATAGCCGTGTGTATCACTGTGACAGATAGCCGTGCGTGTCCCTGTGACAGATAGCCGTGCGTGTCCCTGTGACAGATTGCCGTGTGTATCACTGTGAGAGATAGCCGTGCGTGTCCCTGTGACAGATAGCCGTGCGTATCCCTGTGACAGATAGCCGTGCGTATCACTGTGACAGATAGCCGTGCGTATCCCTGTGACAGATAGCCGTGTGTATCACTGTGACAGATAGCCGTGCGTATCCCTGTGTGTGACAGATAGCCGTGCGTGTCCCTGTGACAGATAGCCGTGTGTATCCCTGTGACAGATAGCCGTGCGTATCCCTGTGACAGATAGCCGTGTGTATCACTGTGACAGATAGCCGTGCGTATCCCTGTGTGTGACAGATAGCCGTGCGTGTCCCTGTGACAGATAGCCGTGTGTATCCCTGTGACAGATAGCCGTGCGTATCACTGTGACAGATAGCCGTGTGTGTCACTGTGACAGATAGCCGTGCGTGTCCCTGTGACAGATAGCCGTGCGTATCCCTGTGACAGATAGCCGTGCGTGTCCCTGTGACAGATAGCCGTGCGTATCACTGTGACAGATAGCCGTGCGTATCACTGTGACAGATAGCCGTGTGTATCACTGTGACAGATAGCCGTGCGTGTCCCTGTGACAGATAGCCGTGCGTATCCCTGTGACAGATAGCCGTGCGTGTCCCTGTGACAGATAGCCGTGTGTGTCACTGTGACAGATAGCCGTGCGTGTCACTGTGACAGATAGCCGTGCGTATCACTGTGACAGATAGCCGTGTGTATCACTGTGACAGATAGCCGTGCGTATCCCTGTGACAGATAGCCGTGCGTATCCCTGTGACAGATAGCCGTGTGTGTCCCTGTGACAGATAGCCGTGTGTGTCACTGTGACAGATAGCCGTGTGTGTCACTGTGACAGATAGCCGTGTGTGTCCCTGTGACAGATAGCCGTGCGTATTACTGTGACAGATAGCCGTGCGTGTCACTGTGACAGATAGCCGTGTGTGTCCCTGTGACAGATAGCCGTGCGTATCCCTGTGACAGATAGCCGTGCGTATCACTGTGACAGATAGCCGTGTGTATCACTGTGACAGATAGCCGTGCGTATCACTGTGACAGATAGCCGTGCGTGTCCCTGTGACAGATAGCCGTGCGTATCACTGTGACAGATAGCCGTGCGTATCACTGTGACAGATAGCCGTGCGTATCCCTGTGACAGATAGCCGTGCGTATCCCTGTGACAGATAGCCGTGCGTGTCACTGTGACAGATAGCCGTGTGTGTCCCTGTGACAGATAGCCGTGTGTGTCACTGTGACAGATAGCCGTGCGTATCACTGTGACAGATAGCCGTGCGTATCACTGTGACAGATAGCCGTGTGTATAACTGTGACAGATAGCCGTGCGTGTCACTGTGACAGATAGCCGTGCGTATCCCTGTGACAGATAGCCGTGTGTGTCACTGTGACAGATAGCCGTGTGTGTCACTGTGACAGATAGCCGTGCGTGTCACTGTGACAGATAGCCGTGCGTATCCCTGTGACAGATAGCCGTGTGTGTCACTGTGACAGATAGCCGTGCGTATCCCTGTGACAGATAGCCGTGCGTATCCCTGTGACAGATAGCCGTGCGTATCCCTGTGACAGATAGCCGTGCGTATCCCTGTGACAGATAGCCGTGCGTATCACTGTGACAGATAGCCGTGCGTGTCCCTGTGACAGATAGCCGTGCGTATCACTGTGACAGATAGCCGTGCGTATCCCTGTGACAGATAGCCGTGCGTATCCCTGTGACAGATAGCCGTGCGTATCCCTGTGACAGATAGCCGTGCGTATCCCTGTGACAGATAGCCGTGCGTATCCCTGTGACAGATAGCCGTGCGTATCACTGTGACAGATAGCCGTGCGTATCACTGTGACAGATAGCCGTGCGTATCCCTGTGACAGATAGCCGTGCGTATCCCTGTGACAGATAGCCGTGCGTATCCCTGTGACAGATAGCCGTGCGTATCACTGTGACAGATAGCCGTGCGTGTCCCTGTGACAGATAGCCGTGCGTATCACTGTGACAGATAGCCGTGCGTGTCCCTGTGACAGATAGCCGTGCGTATCACTGTGACAGATAGCCGTGCGTGTCACTGTGACAGATAGCCGTGCGTATCACTGTGACAGATAGCCGTGCGTATCACTGTGACAGATAGCCGTGTGTGTCACTGTGACAGATAGCCGTGCGTGTCACTGTGACAGATAGCCGTGCGTATCCCTGTGACAGATAGCCGTGCGTGTCCCTGTGACAGATAGCCGTGCGTGTCCCTGTGACAGATAGCCGTGCGTGTCACTGTGACAGATAGCCGTGCGTATCCCTGTGACAGATAGCCGTGCGTGTCACTGTGACAGATAGCCGTGCGTATCACTGTGACAGATAGCCGTGCGTATCACTGTGACAGATAGCCGTGCGTATCCCTGTGACAGATAGCCGTGCGTGTCACTGTGACAGATAGCCGTGCGTATCACTGTGACAGATAGCCGTGCGTATCACTGTGACAGATAGCCGTGCGTATCACTGTGACAGATAGCCGTGCGTATCCCTGTGACAGATAGCCGTGCGTGTCACTGTGACAGATAGCCGTGCGTATCACTGTGACAGATAGCCGTGCGTATCACTGTGACAGATAGCCGTGTGTGTCACTGTGACAGATAGCCGTGCGTGTCACTGTGACAGATAGCCGTGCGTGTCACTGTGACAGATAGCCGTGCGTGTCACTGTGACAGATAGCCGTGCGTATCACTGTGACAGATAGCCGTGCGTATCACTGTGACAGATAGCCGTGTGTGTCACTGTGACAGATAGCCGTGTGTGTCACTGTGACAGATAGCCGTGCGTGTCACTGTGACAGATAGCCGTGCGTATCCCTGTGACAGATAGCCGTGCGTATCACTGTGACAGATAGCCGTGCGTATCACTGTGACAGATAGCCGTGCGTATCACTGTGACAGATAGCCGTGTGTATCACTGTGACAGATAGCCGTGCGTATCCCTGTGAGAGATAGCCGTGCGTATCACTGTGACAGATAGCCGTGCGTGTCCCTGTGACAGATAGCCGTGCGTGTCACTGTGACAGATAGCCGTGCGTATCACTGTGACAGATAGCCGTGCGTATCACTGTGACAGATAGCCGTGTGTGTCACTGTGACAGATAGCCGTGCGTGTCACTGTGACAGATAGCCGTGCGTGTCCCTGTGACAGATAGCCGTGCGTATCCCTGTGACAGATAGCCGTGCGTATCACTGTGACAGATAGCCGTGTGTGTCACTGTGACAGATAGCCGTGCGTGTCACTGTGACAGATAGCCGTGTGTGTCACTGTGACAGATAGCCGTGCGTGTCACTGTGACAGATAGCCGTGCGTGTCCCTGTGACAGATAGCCGTGCGTGTCACTGTGACAGATAGCCGTGTGTGTCACTGTGACAGATAGCCGTGCGTATCCCTGTGACAGATAGCCGTGCGTATCACTGTGACAGATAGCCGTGTGTATCACTGTGACAGATAGCCGTGCGTATCACTGTGACAGATAGCCGTGCGTGTCACTGTGACAGATAGCCGTGTGTGTCACTGTGACAGATAGCCGTGCGTGTCCCTGTGACAGATAGCCGTGCGTGTCACTGTGACAGATAGCCGTGCGTATCCCTGTGACAGATAGCCGTGCGTATCACTGTGACAGATAGCCGTGCGTATCACTGTGACAGATAGCCGTGCGTGTCACTGTGACAGATAGCCGTGCGTGTCCCTGTGACAGATAGCCGTGCGTATCACTGTGACAGATAGCCGTGCGTGTCCCTGTGACAGATAGCCGTGCGTATCACTGTGACAGATAGCCGTGCGTATCACTGTGACAGATAGCCGTGCGTGTCACTGTGACAGATAGCCGTGCGTATCCCTGTGACAGATAGCCGTGCGTATCACTGTGACAGATAGCCGTGCGTATCACTGTGACAGATAGCCGTGTGTGTCACTGTGACAGATAGCCGTGCGTATCACTGTGACAGATAGCCGTGCGTATCACTGTGACAGATAGCCGTGCGTGTCCCTGTGACAGATAGCCGTGCGTATCCCTGTGACAGATAGCCGTGCGTGTCACTGTGACAGATAGCCGTGCGTATCCCTGTGACAGATAGCCGTGTGTGTCACTGTGACAGATAGCCGTGCGTGTCACTGTGACAGATAGCCGTGTGTGTCACTGTGACAGATAGCCGTGCGTGTCCCTGTGACAGATAGCCGTGCGTATCACTGTGACAGATAGCCGTGCGTATCCCTGTGACAGATAGCCGTGCGTATCCCTGTGACAGATAGCCGTGTGTGTCCCTGTGACAGATAGCCGTGCGTGTCCCTGTGACAGATAGCCGTGCGTATCCCTGTGACAGATAGCCGTGCGTATCACTGTGACAGATAGATGTGCGTATCACTGTGACAGATAGCCGTGCGTATCACTGTGACAGATAGCCGTGCGTATCACTGTGACAGATAGATGTGCGTATCCCTGTGACAGATAGCCGTGCGTATCCCTGTGACAGATAGCCGTGCGTGTCCCTGTGACAGATAGCCGTGCGTATCACTGTGACAGATAGATGTGCGTATCCCTGTGACAGATAGCCGTGTGTGTCACTGTGACAGATAGCCGTGTGTATCACTGTGACAGATAGCCGTGCGTGTCACTGTGACAGATAGCCGTGCGTGTCACTGTGACAGATAGCCGTGTGTATCCCTGTGACAGATAGCCGTGCGTATCACTGTGAGAGATTGCCGTGTGTATCCCTGTGACAGATAGCCGTGCGTATCCCTGTGACAGATAGCCGTGCGTGTCCCTGTGACAGATAGCCGTGCGTATCCCTGTGACAGATAGCCGTGTGTGTCACTGTGACAGATAGCCGTGCGTATCACTGTGACAGATAGCCGTGTGTGTCTCTGTGACAGATAGCCGTGCGTATCCCTGTGACAGATAGCCGTGCGTATCACTGTGACAGATAGCCGTGCGTGTCACTGTGACAGATAGCCGTGCGTATCCCTGTGACAGATAGCCGTGCGTATCCCTGTGACAGATAGCCGTGCGTGTCCCTGTGACAGATAGCCGTGTGTATCACTGTGACAGATAGCCGTGCGTATCCCTGTGTGTGACAGATAGCCGTGCGTATCCCTGTGACAGATAGCCGTGCGTATCCCTGTGACAGATAGCCGTGCGTATCACTGTGACAGATAGCCGTCCGTATCACTGTGACAGATAGCCGTGCGTATCCCTGTGACAGATAGCCGTGCGTATCACTGTGACAGATAGCCGTCCGTATCACTGTGACAGATAGCCGTGCGTATCCCTGTGACAGATAGCCGTGCGTATCACTGTGACAGATAGCCGTGTGTATCACTGTGACAGATAGCCGTGCGTGTCCCTGTGACAGATAGCCGTGTGTATCACTGTGACAGATAGCCGTGCGTATCACTGTGACAGATAGCCGTGCGTATCCCTGTGACAGATAGCCGTGCGTATCCCTGTGACAGATAGCCGTGCGTGTCCCTGTGACAGATAGCCGTGCGTATCCCTGTGACAGATAGCCGTGCGTGTCCCTGTGACAGATAGCCGTGCGTATCCCTGTGACAGATAGCCGTGCGTATCCCTGTGACAGATAGCCGTGCGTGTCCCTGTGACAGATAGCCGTGCGTATCCCTGTGACAGATAGCCGTGTGTGTCACTGTGACAGATAGCCGTGCGTGTCCCTGTGACAGATAGCCGTGCGTATCCCTGTGACAGATAGCCGTGCGTGTCACTGTGACAGATAGCCGTGCGTATCACTGTGACAGATAGCCGTGCGTGTCCCTGTGACAGATAGCCGTGCGTATCACTGTGACAGATAGCCGTGCGTATCACTGTGACAGATAGCCGTGCGTGTCACTGTGACAGATAGCCGTGCGTATCACTGTGACAGATAGCCGTGCGTATCCCTGTGACAGATAGCCGTGCGTATCCCTGTGACAGATAGCCGTGCGTGTCACTGTGACAGATAGCCGTGCGTATCACTGTGACAGATAGCCGTGCGTATCCCTGTGACAGATAGCCGTGCGTATCACTGTGACAGATAGCCGTGCGTGTCACTGTGACAGATAGCCGTGCGTATCCCTGTGACAGATAGCCGTGCGTGTCACTGTGACAGATAGCCGTGCGTGTCCCTGTGACAGATAGCCGTGCGTGTCACTGTGACAGATAGCCGTGCGTGTCCCTGTGACAGATAGCCGTGCGTATCACTGTGACAGATAGCCGTGCGTATCACTGTGACAGATAGCCGTGCGTGTCACTGTGACAGATAGCCGTGCGTGTCCCTGTGACAGATAGCCGTGCGTATCACTGTGACAGATAGCCGTGCGTATCACTGTGACAGATAGCCGTGCGTATCACTGTGACAGATAGCCGTGCGTGTCCCTGTGACAGATAGCCGTGCGTATCACTGTGACAGATAGCCGTGCGTATCACTGTGACAGATAGCCGTGCGTGTCACTGTGACAGATAGCCGTGCGTGTCACTGTGACAGATAGCCGTGTGTGTCACTGTGACAGATAGCCGTGTGTGTCACTGTGACAGATAGCCGTGTGTGTCACTGTGACAGATAGCCGTGCGTGTCACTGTGACAGATAGCCGTGCGTGTCACTGTGACAGATAGCCGTGCGTGTCACTGTGACAGATAGCCGTGCGTGTCACTGTGACAGATAGCCGTGCGTATCACTGTGACAGATAGCCGTGCGTGTCACTGTGACAGATAGCCGTGCGTGTCCCTGTGACAGATAGCCGTGCGTATCACTGTGACAGATAGCCGTGCGTATCACTGTGACAGATAGCCGTGCGTGTCACTGTGACAGATAGCCGTGCGTGTCCCTGTGACAGATAGCCGTGCGTATCACTGTGACAGATAGCCGTGCGTATCACTGTGACAGATAGCCGTGCGTGTCCCTGTGACAGATAGCCGTGCGTATCACTGTGACAGATAGCCGTGCGTATCACTGTGACAGATAGCCGTGTGTGTCCCTGTGACAGATAGCCGTGCGTGTCCCTGTGACAGATAGCCGTGCGTGTCACTGTGACAGATAGCCGTGCGTGTCACTGTGACAGATAGCCGTGCGTGTCACTGTGACAGATAGCCGTGCGTATCCCTGTGACAGATAGCCGTGTGTATCACTGTGACAGATAGCCGTGCGTGTCCCTGTGACAGATAGCCGTGCGTATCCCTGTGAGAGATAGCCGTGCGTATCACTGTGACAGATAGCCGTGTGTGACACTGTGACAGATAGCCGTGTGTGTCACTGTGACAGATAGCCGTGCGTATCCCTGTGACAGATAGCCGTGCGTATCACTGTGACAGATAGCCGTGCGTATCACTGTGACAGATAGCCGTGCGTATCCCTGTGACAGATAGCCGTGCGTGTCACTGTGACAGATAGCCGTGCGTATCACTGTGACAGATAGCCGTGTGTATCCCTGTGACAGATAGCCGTGCGTGTCCCTGTGACAGATAGCCGTGCGTGTCCCTGTGAGAGATAGCCGTGTGTGTCACTGTGACAGATAGCCGTGCGTGTCCCTGTGACAGATAGCCGTGTGTATCACTGTGACAGATAGCCGTGCGTGTCCCTGTGACAGATAGCCGTGCGTATCCCTGTGAGAGATAGCCGTGCGTATCACTGTGACAGATAGCCGTGTGTGACACTGTGACAGATAGCCGTGTGTGTCACTGTGACAGATAGCCGTGCGTATCCCTGTGACAGATAGCCGTGCGTATCACTGTGACAGATAGCCGTGCGTATCACTGTGACAGATAGCCGTGCGTATCCCTGTGACAGATAGCCGTGCGTGTCACTGTGACAGATAGCCGTGCGTATCACTGTGACAGATAGCCGTGCGTGTCCCTGTGACAGATAGCCGTGCGTATCCCTGTGACAGATAGCCGTGCGTATCCCTGTGACAGATAGCCGTGCGTGTCCCTGTGACAGATAGCCGTGCGTATCACTGTGACAGATAGCCGTGCGTATCCCTGTGACAGATAGCCGTGCGTATCCCTGTGACAGATAGCCGTGCGTGTCCCTGTGACAGATCGCCGTGTGTATCCCTGTGACAGATAGCCGTGCGTGTCACTGTGACAGATAGCCGTGCGTATCACTGTGACAGATAGCCGTGCGTATCACTGTGACAGATAGCCGTGCGTGTCACTGTGACAGATAGCCGTGTGTATCCCTGTGACAGATAGCCGTGCGTATCCCTGTGACAGATAGCCGTGCGTGTCACTGTGACAGATAGCCGTGCGTATCACTGTGAGAGATTGCCGTGTGTATCACTGTGACAGATAGCCGTGCGTGTCACTGTGACAGATAGCCGTGCGTGTCACTGTGACAGATAGCCGTGTGTATCCCTGTGACAGATAGCCGTGCGTGTCACTGTGACAGATAGCCGTGTGTATCCCTGTGACAGATAGCCGTGCGTATCCCTGTGACAGATAGCCGTGCGTGTCACTGTGACAGATAGCCGTGCGTATCCCTGTGACAGATAGCCGTGTGTGTCACTGTGACAGATAGCCGTGCGTATCACTGTGACAGATAGCCGTGCGTGTCCCTGTGACAGATAGCCGTGTGTGTCACTGTGACAGATAGCCGTGTGTATCACTGTGACAGATAGCCGTGCGTGTCCCTGTGACAGATAGCCGTGCGTATCACTGTGACAGATAGCCGTGCGTATCACTGTGACAGATAGCCGTGCGTATCCCTGTGACAGATAGCCGTGTGTGTCACTGTGACAGATAGCCGTGCGTATCACTGTGACAGATAGCCGTGCGTGTCCCTGTGACAGATAGCCGTGCGTATCACTGTGACAGATAGCCGTGCGTATCACTGTGACAGATAGCCGTGCGTATCACTGTGACAGATAGCCGTGTGTGTCACTGTGACAGATAGCCGTGCGTATCACTGTGACAGATAGCCGTGTGTGTCACTGTGACAGATAGCCGTGCGTGTCCCTGTGACAGATAGCCGTGCGTGTCACTGTGACAGATAGCCGTGCGTATCCCTGTGACAGATAGCCGTGCGTATCACTGTGACAGATAGCCGTGCGTATCACTGTGACAGATAGCCGTGCGTGTCACTGTGACAGATAGCCGTGCGTGTCACTGTGACAGATAGCCGTGCGTATCACTGTGACAGATAGCCGTGCGTGTCCCTGTGACAGATAGCCGTGTGTATCACTGTGACAGATAGCCGTGCGTGTCCCTGTGACAGATAGCCGTGTGTGTCCCTGTGACAGATAGCCGTGCGTGTCCCTGTGACAGATAGCCGTGCGTGTCCCTGTGACAGATAGCCGTGTGTGTCCCTGTGACAGATAGCCGTGCGTGTCACTGTGACAGATAGCCGTGCGTGTCACTGTGACAGATAGCCGTGCGTATCTCTGTGACAGATAGCCGTGCGTATCACTGTGACAGATAGCCGTGTGTGTCCCTGTGACAGATAGCCGTGCGTGTCACTGTGACAGATAGCCGTGCGTATCACTGTGACAGATAGCCGTGCGTATCACTGTGACAGATAGCCGTGCGTATCACTGTGACAGATAGCCGTGCGTATCACTGTGACAGATAGCCGTGTGTGTCACTGTGACAGATAGCCGTGTGTGTCACTGTGACAGATAGCCGTGCGTATCACTGTGACAGATAGCCGTGCGTATCCCTGTGACAGATAGCCGTGCGTATCACTGTGACAGATAGCCGTGCGTATCACTGTGACAGATAGCCGTGCGTGTCCCTGTGACAGATAGCCGTGCGTGTCACTGTGACAGATAGCCGTGCGTATCACTGTGACAGATAGCCGTGCGTATCACTGTGACAGATAGCCGTGCGTATCACTGTGACAGATAGCCGTGCGTATCACTGTGACAGATAGCCGTGTGTGTCACTGTGACAGATAGCCGTGTGTGTCACTGTGACAGATAGCCGTGCGTGTCACTGTGACAGATAGCCGTGCGTATCACTGTGACAGATAGCCGTGCGTATCCCTGTGACAGATAGCCGTGCGTATCACTGTGACAGATAGCCGTGCGTATCACTGTGACAGATAGCCGTGCGTGTCCCTGTGACAGATAGCCGTGCGTGTCACTGTGACAGATAGCCGTGCGTATCTCTGTGACAGATAGCCGTGCGTATCACTGTGACAGATAGCCGTGCGTGTCCCTGTGACAGATAGCCGTGCGTGTCACTGTGACAGATAGCCGTGCGTATCTCTGTGACAGATAGCCGTGCGTATCACTGTGACAGATAGCCGTGTGTATCCCTGTGACAGATAGCCGTGCGTATCACTGTGACAGATAGCCGTGCGTGTCCCTGTGACAGATAGCCGTGTGTGTCACTGTGACAGATAGCCGTGCGTATCACTGTGACAGATAGCCGTGTGTATCCCTGTGACAGATAGCCGTGCGTGTCCCTGTGACAGATAGCCGTGTGTATCACTGTGACAGATAGCCGTGCGTATCTCTGTGACAGATAGCCGTGCGTATCACTGTGACAGATAGCCGTGTGTATCCCTGTGACAGATAGCCGTGCGTGTCCCTGTGACAGATAGCCGTGTGTATCACTGTGACAGATAGCCGTGCGTATTACAGGGAGAGATAGCCGTGCGTATCACTGTGACAGATAGCCGTGCGTATTACAGGGAGAGATAGCCGTGCGTGTCCCTGTGACAGATAGCCGTGCGTGTCACTGTGACAGATAGCCGTGCGTATCTCTGTGACAGATAGCCGTGCGTATCACTGTGACAGATAGCCGTGCGTGTCACTGTGACAGATAGCCGTGCGTATCACTGTGACAGATAGCCGTGCGTATCACTGTGACAGATAGCCGTGCGTATCACTGTGACAGATAGCCGTGCGTGTCCCTGTGACAGATAGCCGTGTGTGTCACTGTGACAGATAGCCGTGCGTATTACAGGGAGAGATAGCCGTGCGTATCACTGTGACAGATAGCCGTGCGTGTCCCTGTGACAGATAGCCGTGCGTATCACTGTGACAGATAGCCGTGCGTGTCTCTGTGACAGATAGCCGTGTGTATCACTGTGACAGATAGCCGTGTGTGTCACTGTGACAGATAGCCGTGCGTATCCCTGTGACAGATAGCCGTGTGTATCACTGTGACAGATAGCCGTGCGTGTCTCTGTGACAGATAGCCGTGTGTATCACTGTGACAGATAGCCGTGCGTGTCTCTGTGACAGATAGCCGTGCGTATCACTGTGACAGATAGCCGTGTGTGTCACTGTGACAGATAGCCGTGCGTATCCCTGTGACAGATAGCCGTGCGTATCACTGTGACAGATAGCCGTGCGTGTCCCTGTGACAGATAGCCGTGTGTATCACTGTGACAGATAGCCGTGCGTGTCCGTGACAGATAGCCGTGCGTGTCCCTGTGACAGATAGCCGTGCGTGTCACTGTGACAGATAGCCGTGCGTATCACTGTGACAGATAGCCGTGCGTGTCCCTGTGACAGATAGCCGTGCGTGTCACTGTGACAGATAGCCGTGCGTGTCACTGTGACAGATAGCCGTGCGTGTCACTGTGACAGATAGCCGTGCGTATCACTGTGACAGATAGCCGTGCGTATCACTGTGACAGATAGCCGTGCGTATCCCTGTGACAGATAGCCGTGTGTATCACTGTGACAGATAGCCGTGCGTGTCACTGTGACAGATAGCCGTGCGTGTCACTGTGACAGATAGCCGTGTGTATAACTGTGACAGATAGCCGTGCGTATCCCTGTGACAGATAGCCGTGCGTATCCCTGTGACAGATAGCCGTGCGTATCACTGTGACAGATAGCCGTGCGTGTCCCTGTGACAGATAGCCGTGTGTGTCACTGTGACAGATAGCCGTGCGTATCACTGTGACAGATAGCCGTGCGTATCACTGTGACAGATAGCCGTGCGTATCACTGTGAGAGATAGCCGTGCGTGTCCCTGTGACAGATAGCCGTGTGTATCACTGTGACAGATAGCCGTGTGTATCACTGTGACAGATAGCCGTGCGTATCCCTGTGACAGATAGCCGTGCGTATCACTGTGACAGATAGCCGTGCGTATCACTGTGACAGATAGCCGTGCGTATCACTGTGACAGATAGCCGTGCGTATCACTGTGACAGATAGCCGTGCGTATTACTGTGACAGATAGCCGTGTGTGTCACTGTGACAGATAGCCGTGTGTGTCACTGTGACAGATAGCCGTGTGTGTCCCTGTGACAGATAGCCGTGTGTGTCCCTGTGACAGATAGCCGTGCGTGTCACTGTGACAGATAGCCGTGCGTGTCACTGTGACAGATAGCCGTGCGTATCACTGTGACAGATAGCCGTGTGTGTCCCTGTGACAGATAGCCGTGCGTGTCACTGTGACAGATAGCCGTGCGTGTCCCTGTGACAGATAGCCGTGTGTGTCACTGTGACAGATAGCCGTGTGTATCACTGTGACAGATAGCCGTGCGTATCACTGTGACAGATAGCCGTGCGTATCCCTGTGACAGATAGCCGTGCGTATCCCTGTGACAGATAGCCGTGCGTATCACTGTGACAGATAGCCGTGCGTATCCCTGTGACAGATAGCCGTGTGTGTCACTGTGACAGATAGCCGTGCGTGTCCCTGTGACAGATAGCCGTGCGTGTCACTGTGACAGATAGCCGTGCGTGTCACTGTGACAGATAGCCGTGCGTGTCCCTGTGACAGATAGCCGTGCGTATCACTGTGACAGATAGCCGTGCGTATCACTGTGACAGATAGCCGTGCGTGTCCCTGTGACAGATAGCCGTGCGTGTCACTGTGACAGATAGCCGTGCGTATCACTGTGACAGATAGCCGTGCGTGTCACTGTGACAGATAGCCGTGCGTATCACTGTGACAGATAGCCGTGCGTATCACTGTGACAGATAGCCGTGCGTATCACTGTGACAGATAGCCGTGCGTATCACTGTGACAGATAGCCGTGCGTGTCCCTGTGACAGATAGCCGTGCGTGTCACTGTGACAGATAGCCGTGCGTATCACTGTGACAGATAGCCGTGCGTGTCCCTGTGACAGATAGCCGTGCGTATCACTGTGACAGATAGCCGTGCGTATCACTGTGACAGATAGCCGTGTGTATCACTGTGACAGATAGCCGTGCGTATCACTGTGACAGATAGCCGTGCGTATCACTGTGACAGATAGCCGTGCGTATCACTGTGACAGATAGCCGTGCGTATCACTGTGACAGATAGCCGTGCGTATCACTGTGACAGATAGCCGTGCGTGTCACTGTGACAGATAGCCGTGCGTATCACTGTGACAGATAGCCGTGCGTGTCCCTGTGACAGATAGCCGTGCGTATCACTGTGACAGATAGCCGTGTGTATCACTGTGACAGATAGCCGTGCGTATCACTGTGACAGATAGCCGTGCGTATCACTGTGACAGATAGCCGTGCGTATCACTGTGACAGATAGCCGTGCGTGTCCCTGTGACAGATAGCCGTGTGTATCCCTGTGACAGATAGCCGTGCGTATCACTGTGACAGATAGCCGCGCGTATCACTGTGACAGATAGCCGTGCGTATCACTGTGACAGATAGCCGTGCGTGTCACTGTGACAGATAGCCGTGCGTGTCACTGTGACAGATAGCCGTGTGTGTCACTGTGACAGATAGCCGTGTGTATCACTGTGACAGATAGCCGTGCGTGTCCCTGTGACAGATAGCCGTGCGTATCACTGTGACAGATAGCCGTGCGTGTCCCTGTGACAGATAGCCGTGCGTATCACTGTGACAGATAGCCGTGCGTATCACTGTGACAGATAGCCGTGCGTATCCCTGTGACAGATAGCCGTGCGTATCACTGTGACAGATAGCCGTGCGTATCCCTGTGACAGATAGCCGTGCGTATCACTGTGACAGATAGCCGTGCGTATCCCTGTGACAGATAGCCGTGCGTATCACTGTGACAGATAGCCGTGCGTATCACTGTGACAGATAGCCGTGCGTATCACTGTGACAGATAGCCGTGCGTATCACTGTGACAGATAGCCGTGCGTATCACTGTGACAGATAGCCGTGCGTATCACTGTGACAGATAGCCGTGCGTATCACTGTGACAGATAGATGTGCGTATCACTGTGACAGATAGCCGTGCGTATCACTGTGACAGATAGCCGTGCGTATCACTGTGACAGATAGATGTGCGTATCACTGTGACAGATAGCCGTGCGTATCACTGTGACAGATAGCCGTGTGTGTCCCTGTGACAGATAGCCGTGCGTATCACTGTGACAGATAGCCGTGCGTGTCCCTGTGACAGATAGCCGTGCGTGTCCCTGTGACAGATAGCCGTGCGTATCACTGTGACAGATAGCCGTGCGTGTCCCTGTGACAGATAGCCGTGCGTGTCCCTGTGACAGATAGCCGTGCGTGTCCCTGTGACAGATAGCCGTGCGTATCACTGTGACAGATAGCCGTGTGTATCACTGTGACAGATAGCCGTGCGTATCACTGTGACAGATAGCCGTGCGTATCCCTGTGACAGATAGCCGTGCGTATCACTGTGACAGATAGCCGTGCGTATCCCTGTGACAGATAGCCGTGCGTATCACTGTGACAGATAGCCGTGCGTATCACTGTGACAGATAGCCGTGCGTATCCCTGTGACAGATAGCCGTGCGTATCCCTGTGACAGATAGCCGTGCGTATCACTGTGACAGATAGCCGTGCGTGTCCCTGTGACAGATAGCCGTGCGTATCACTGTGACAGATAGCCGTGCGTATCCCTGTGACAGATAGCCGTGCGTATCACTGTGACAGATAGCCGTGCGTATCACTGTGACAGATAGCCGTGCGTATCACTGTGACAGATAGCCGTGTGTATCACTGTGACAGATAGCCGTGCGTATCACTGTGACAGATAGCCGTGCGTATCACTGTGACAGATAGCCGTGCGTATTACTGTGACAGATAGCCGTGCGTATCACTGTGACAGATAGCCGTGTGTGTCACTGTGACAGATAGCCGTGTGTATCACTGTGACAGATAGCCGTGCGTATCACTGTGACAGATAGCCGTGCGTGTCCCTGTGAGAGATAGCCGTGCGTATCACTGTGACAGATAGCCGTGCGTATCACTGTGACAGATAGCCGTGCGTATTACTGTGACAGATAGCCGTGCGTATCACTGTGACAGATAGCCGTGTGTATCACTGTGACAGATAGCCGTGCGTATCACTGTGACAGATAGCCGTGCGTATTACTGTGACAGATAGCCGTGCGTATCACTGTGACAGATAGCCGTGTGTATCACTGTGACAGATAGCCGTGCGTATCACTGTGACAGATAGCCGTGCGTATCCCTGTGACAGATAGCCGTGCGTGTCACTGTGACAGATAGCCGTGCGTATCACTGTGACAGATAGCCGTGCGTATCCCTGTGACAGATAGCCGTGCGTGTCACTGTGACAGATAGCCGTGCGTATCACTGTGACAGATAGCCGTGCGTATCACTGTGACAGATAGCCGTGCGTATCCCTGTGACAGATAGCCGTGCGTATCACTGTGACAGATAGCCGTGTGTGTCACTGTGACAGATAGCCGTGCGTATCCCTGTGACAGATAGCCGTGCGTATCACTGTGACAGATAGCCGTGTGTGTCACTGTGACAGATAGCCGTGCGTATCACTGTGACAGATAGCCGTGCGTATCCCTGTGACAGATAGCCGTGCGTGTCACTGTGACAGATAGCCGTGCGTGTCTCTGTGACAGATAGCCGTGCGTATCCCTGTGACAGATAGCCGTGCGTATCCCTGTGACAGATAGCCGTGCGTATCCCTGTGACAGATAGCCGTGCGTATCACTGTGACAGATAGCCGTGCGTATCACTGTGACAGATAGCCGTGCGTATCACTGTGACAGATAGCCGTGCGTATCACTGTGACAGATAGCCGTGCGTATCACTGTGACAGATAGCCGTGCGTATCACTGTGACAGATAGCCGTGCGTATCCCTGTGACAGATAGCCGTGCGTGTCCCTGTGACAGATAGCCGTGCGTATCACTGTGACAGATAGCCGTGCGTATCCCTGTGACAGATAGCCGTGTGTGTCACTGTGACAGATAGCCGTGCGTATCCCTGTGACAGATAGCCGTGCGTATCACTGTGACAGATAGCCGTGCGTATCACTGTGACAGATAGCCGTGCGTGTCCCTGTGACAGATAGCCGTGTGTGTCCCTGTGACAGATAGCCGTGTGTATCACTGTGACAGATAGCCGTGCGTGTCACTGTGACAGATAGCCGTGTGTATCCCTGTGACAGATAGCCGTGCGTATCACTGTGACAGATAGCCGTGCGTATCCCTGTGACAGATAGCCGTGCGTGTCCCTGTGACAGATAGCCGTGCGTATCCCTGTGACAGATAGCCGTGCGTGTCCCTGTGACAGATAGCCGTGCGTGTCACTGTGACAGATAGCCGTGCGTATCACTGTGACAGATAGCCGTGCGTATCACTGTGACAGATAGCCGTGCGTGTCCCTGTGACAGATAGCCGTGCGTGTCACTGTGACAGATAGCCGTGCGTATCACTGTGACAGATAGCCGTGCGTGTCCCTGTGACAGATAGCCGTGCGTGTCACTGTGACAGATAGCCGTGTGTATCACTGTGACAGATAGCCGTGCGTATCACTGTGACAGATAGCCGTGCGTGTCACTGTGACAGATAGCCGTGCGTATCACTGTGACAGATAGCCGTGCGTATCCCTGTGACAGATAGCCGTGCGTGTCACTGTGACAGATAGCCGTGCGTGTCCCTGTGACAGATAGCCGTGCGTATCACAGGGATAGATAGCCGTGCGTGTCCCTGTGACAGATAGCCGTGCGTGTCACTGTGACAGATAGCCGTGCGTGTCCCTGTGTGTGACAGATAGCCGTGCGTATCACAGGGATAGATAGCCGTGCGTATCCCTGTGACAGATAGCCGTGTGTATCACTGTGACAGATAGCCGTGTGTATCACTGTGACAGATAGCCGTGTGTATCACTGTGACAGATAGCCGTGCGTATCACAGGGATAGATAGCCGTGCGTATCCCTGTGACAGATAGCCGTGTGTATCACTGTGACAGATAGCCGTGTGTATCACTGTGACAGATAGCCGTGCGTATCACAGGGATAGATAGCCGTGCGTATCCCTGTGACAGATAGCCGTGTGTATCACTGTGACAGATAGCCGTGCGTGTCCCTGTGTGTGACAGATAGCCGTGCGTATCACTGTGACAGATAGCCGTGCGTGTCACTGTGACAGATAGCCGTGCGTATCACTGTGACAGATAGCCGTGCGTATCCCTGTGACAGATAGCCGTGCGTGTCACTGTGACAGATAGCCGTGCGTATCACTGTGACAGATAGCCGTGCGTATCCCTGTGACAGATAGCCGTGCGTATCACTGTGACAGATAGCCGTGCGTATCACTGTGACAGATAGCCGTGCGTGTCCCTGTGACAGATAGCCGTGTGTATCCCTGTGACAGATAGCCGTGCGTATCCCTGTGACAGATAGCCGTGCGTGTCACTGTGACAGATAGCCGTGTGTATCCCTGTGACAGATAGCCGTGTGTGTCCCTGTGACAGATAGCCGTGCGTATCCCTGTGACAGATAGCCGTGCGTGTCACTGTGACAGATAGCCGTGCGTATCACTGTGACAGATAGCCGTGCGTATCCCTGTGACAGATAGCCGTGCGTATCACTGTGACAGATAGCCGTGCGTGTCCCTGTGACAGATAGCCGTGCGTGTCCCTGTGACAGATAGCCGTGCGTATCACTGTGACAGATAGCCGTGCGTATCACTGTGACAGATAGCCGTGCGTGTCCCTGTGACAGATAGCCGTGTGTGTCCCTGTGACAGATAGCCGTGCGTGTCACTGTGACAGATAGCCGTGTGTATCACTGTGACAGATAGCCGTGCGTATCCCTGTGACAGATAGCCGTGCGTATCACTGTGACAGATAGCCGTGTGTGTCCCTGTGACAGATAGCCGTGCGTATCCCTGTGACAGATAGCCGTGCGTGTCACTGTGACAGATAGCCGTGCGTATCACTGTGACAGATAGCCGTGCGTATCCCTGTGACAGATAGCCGTGCGTATCACTGTGACAGATAGCCGTGCGTGTCCCTGTGACAGATAGCCGTGCGTGTCCCTGTGACAGATAGCCGTGCGTATCACAGGGATAGATAGCCGTGCGTATCACTGTGACAGATAGCCGTGCGTATCACTGTGACAGATAGCCGTGCGTGTCCCTGTGACAGATAGCCGTGCGTATCCCTGTGACAGATAGCCGTGTGTGTCCCTGTGACAGATAGCCGTGCGTATCACTGTGACAGATAGCCGTGTGTATCCCTGTGACAGATAGCCGTGCGTGTCCCTGTGACAGATAGCCGTGCGTGTCCCTGTGACAGATAGCCGTGCGTATCACTGTGACAGATAGCCGTGCGTATCACTGTGACAGATAGCCGTGCATATCCCTGTGACAGATAGCCGTGCGTATCACTGTGACAGATAGCCGTGCGTATCACTGTGACAGATAGCCGTGCGTATCACTGTGACAGATAGCCGTGCGTATCACTGTGACAGATAGCCGTGCGTATCACTGTGACAGATAGCCGTGCGTGTCACTGTGACAGATAGCCGTGTGTGTCCCTGTGACAGATAGCCGTGCGTATCACTGTGACAGATAGCCGTGTGTGTCACTGTGACAGATAGCCGTGTGTATCACTGTGACAGATAGCCGTGCGTATCACTGTGACAGATAGCCGTGTGTATCACTGTGACAGATAGCCGTGCGTGTCACTGTGACAGATAGCCGTGCGTATCACTGTGACAGATAGCCGTGCGTATCACTGTGACAGATAGCCGTGCGTATCCCTGTGACAGATAGCCGTGTGTTTCCCTGTGACAGATAGCCGTGCGTATCCCTGTGACAGATAGCCGTGCGTGTCACTGTGACAGATAGCCGTGCGTGTCCCTGTGACAGATAGCCGTGCGTATCCCTGTGACAGATAGCCGTGCGTATCCCTGTGACAGATAGCCGTGCGTATCACTGTGACAGATAGCCGTGCGTGTCACTGTGACAGATAGCCGTGCGTATCCCTGTGACAGATAGCCGTGCGTATCACTGTGACAGATAGCCGTGCGTATCACTGTGACAGATAGCCGTGCGTGTCCCTGTGACAGATAGCCGTGCGTATCACTGTGACAGATAGCCGTGCGTATCACTGTGACAGATAGCCGTGCGTGTCCCTGTGACAGATAGCCGTGCGTATCACTGTGACAGATAGCCGTGCGTATCACTGTGACAGATAGCCGTGCGTATCACTGTGACAGATAGCCGTGCGTATCACTGTGACAGATAGCCGTGTGTGTCACTGTGACAGATAGCCGTGCGTATCACTGTGACAGATAGCCGTGCGTATCACTGTGACAGATAGCCGTGCGTATCACTGTGACAGATAGCCGTGCGTATCACTGTGACAGATAGCCGTGCGTGTCCCTGTGACAGATAGCCGTGCGTATCACTGTGACAGATAGCCGTGTGTATCCCTGTGACAGATAGCCGTGCGTATCACTGTGACAGATAGCCGTGCGTATCACTGTGACAGATAGCCGTGCGTATCACTGTGACAGATAGCCGTGCGTATCACTGTGACAGATAGCCGTGCGTATCACTGTGACAGATAGCCGTGCGTATCACTGTGACAGATAGCCGTGCGTGTCACTGTGACAGATAGCCGTGCGTATCACTGTGACAGATAGCCGTGTGTGTCACTGTGACAGATAGCCGTGCGTGTCACTGTGACAGATAGCCGTGCGTGTCCCTGTGACAGATAGCCGTGCGTGTCCCTGTGACAGATAGCCGTGCGTATCCCTGTGACAGATAGCCGTGCGTGTCCCTGTGACAGATAGCCGTGTGTGTCACTGTGACAGATAGCCGTGCGTGTCCCTGTGACAGATAGCCGTGCGTGTCCCTGTGACAGATAGCCGTGTGTGTCCCTGTGACAGATAGCCGTGTGTGTCACTGTGACAGATAGCCGTGCGTGTCACTGTGACAGATAGCCGTGCGTGTCACTGTGACAGATAGCCGTGCGTGTCACTGTGACAGATAGCCGTGTGTGTCACTGTGACAGATAGCCGTGCGTATCACTGTGACAGATAGCCGTGCGTATCCCTGTGACAGATAGCCGTGCGTATCACTGTGACAGATAGCCGTGTGTGTCCCTGTGACAGATAGCCGTGTGTATCACTGTGACAGATAGCCGTGTGTGTCACTGTGACAGATAGCCGTGTGTGTCCCTGTGACAGATAGCCGTGTGTATCACTGTGACAGATAGCCGTGTGTGTCACTGTGACAGATAGCCGTGCGTGTCACTGTGACAGATAGCCGTGCGTGTCACTGTGACAGATAGCCGTGCGTATCACTGTGACAGATAGCCGTGCGTGTCCCTGTGACAGATAGCCGTGCGTGTCACTGTGACAGATAGCCGTGCGTGTCCCTGTGACAGATAGCCGTGCGTGTCCCTGTGACAGATAGCCGTGCGTGTCACTGTGACAGATAGCCGTGCGTGTCACTGTGACAGATAGCCGTGCGTATCCCTGTGACAGATAGCCGTGCGTATCACTGTGACAGATAGCCGTGCGTATCACTGTGACAGATAGCCGTGCGTATCACTGTGACAGATAGCCGTGCGTATCACTGTGACAGATAGCCGTGCGTATCACTGTGACAGATAGCCGTGCGTGTCACTGTGACAGATAGCCGTGCGTATCACTGTGACAGATAGCCGTGCGTGTCCCTGTGACAGATAGCCGTGCGTATCCCTGTGACAGATAGCCGTGCGTATCACTGTGACAGATAGCCGTGCGTATCACTGTGACAGATAGCCGTGCGTATCCCTGTGACAGATAGCCGTGCGTGTCACTGTGACAGATAGCCGTGCGTATCACTGTGACAGATAGCCGTGCGTATCACTGTGACAGATAGCCGTGCGTGTCACTGTGACAGATAGCCGTGCGTGTCACTGTGACAGATAGCCGTGCGTGTCACTGTGACAGATAGCCGTGCGTGTCACTGTGACAGATAGCCGTGCGTATCCCTGTGACAGATAGCCGTGCGTGTCACTGTGACAGATAGCCGTGCGTATCCCTGTGACAGATAGCCGTGTGTGTCCCTGTGACAGATAGCCGTGCGTGTCACTGTGACAGATAGCCGTGCGTATCCCTGTGACAGATAGCCGTGGTCTGTGTCTGTGTCACTGTGAGGGGGATGGGGGGCGCAGGTCTGTGTCACTGTGAGGGGGACGGGGGGCACAGGTCTGTGTCACTGTGAGGGGGACGGGGGCGCGGGTCTGTGTCACTGTGAGGGGGACGGGGGGTGCAGGTCTGTGTCACTGTGAGGGGGACGGGGGGTGCAGGTCTGTGTCACTGTGAGGGGGACGGGGGGCGCAGGTCTGTGTCACTGTGAGGGGGACGGGGGCGCAGGTCTGTGTCACTGGGAGGGGGACGGGGGCGCAGGTCTGTGTCACTGTGAGGGGGACGGGGGCGCAGGTCTGTGTCACTGTGAGGGGGACGGGGGCGCAGGTCTGTGTCACTGTGAGGGGGACGGGGGCGCAGGTCTGTGTCATGGGAGGGGGACGGGGGCGCAGATCTGTGTCACTGTGAGGGGGACGGGGGCGCAGGTCTGTGTCACTGTGAGGGGGACGGGGGGCGCAGGTCTGTGTCACTGAGAGGGGGACGGGGGCGCAGGACTGTGTCATGGGAGGGGGACGGGGGGCGCAGGTCTGTGTCACTGGGAGGGGGACGGGGGGCGCAGATCTGTGTCACTGGGAGGGGAACGGGGGGCGCAGGTCTGTGTCACTGAGAGGGGGACGGGGGCGCAGATCTGTGTCACTGTGAGGGGGACGGGGGCGCAGGTCGGTGTCGCTGGGAGGGGGTCAGGGGTGCAGGTCTGTGTTGCTGTGAGGGGGACGGGGGCGCAGGTCTGTGTCGCTGTGAGGGGGGCACAGGTCTGTGTCACTGGGAGGGGGACGGGGGGCGCAGGTCTGTGTCACTGGGAGGGGGACAGGGGCGCAGGTCTGTGTCACTGTGAGGGGGACGGGGGGCGCAGGTCGGTGTCGCTGGGAGGGGGACGGGGGGCGCAGGTCGGTGTCGCTGTGAGGGGGACGGGGGCGCAGGTCGGTGTCGCTGTGAGGGAGACGGGGCGAAGGTCTGTGTCACTGTGAGGGGGACGGGGGGCGCAGGTCGGTGTCGCTGTGAGGGGGATGGGGGCACAGGTCTGTGTCACTGGGAGGGGGGCACAGGTCTGTCACTGTGAGGGGGATGGGGGGCGCAGGTCTGTGTCGCTGTGAGGGGGGCGGGGGGCACAGGTCTGTGTCACTGAGGGGGGCAGGGGGCGCAGGTCTGTTTGAGATGGAAAGGGGGTGCAGGTCTGTGTGAGGGGGACGGGGGGGCGCAGGTCTGTGTGAGGGGGACGGGGGGGCGCAGGTCTGTGAGGGGGAGGGGGGGCGCAGGTCTGTGTGAGGGGGACGGGGGTTGCAGGTCTGTGTGAGGGACAGGGGGGGCGCAGGTTTGTGTGAGGGGGACGGGGGGGCGCAGGTCTGTGTGACAGATAGCCGTGCGTGTCCCTGTGACAGATAGCCGTGTGTGTCACTGTGACAGATAGCCGTGCGTGTCCCTGTGACAGATAGCCGTGCGTATCACTGTGACAGATAGCCGTGTGTATCACTGTGACAGATAGCCGTGCGTATCACTGTGACAGATAGCCGTGCGTATCACTGTGACAGATAGCCGTGCGTATCCCTGTGTGTGACAGATAGCTGTGCGTATCCCTGTGAGAGATAGCCGTGCGTGTCCCTGTGACAGATAGCCGTGTGTGTCACTGTGACAGATAGCCGTGCGTATCACTGTGACAGATAGCCGTGTGTGTCACTGTGACAGATAGCCGTGCGTATCCCTGTGACAGATAGCCGTGCGTATCACTGTGACAGATAGCCGTGTGTGTCACTGTGACAGATAGCCGTGTGTATCACTGTGACAGATAGCCGTGTGTATAACTGTGACAGATAGCCGTGCGTATCCCTGTGACAGATAGCCGTGCGTGTCACTGTGACAGATAGCCGTGCGTATCACTGTGACAGATAGCCGTGTGTGTCACTGTGACAGATAGCCGTGTGTATCACTGTGACAGATAGCCGTGTGTATAACTGTGACAGATAGCCGTGCGTATCCCTGTGACAGATAGCCGTGTGTGTCACTGTGACAGATAGCCGTGTGTATCCCTGTGACAGATAGCCGTGCGTGTCACTGTGACAGATAGCCGTGCGTATCCCTGTGACAGATAGCCGTGCGTATCACTGTGACAGATAGCCGTGCGTATCACTGTGACAGATAGCCGTGCGTATCACTGTGACAGATAGCCGTGTGTGTCACTGTGACAGATAGCCGTGTGTATCCCTGTGACAGATAGCCGTGCGTGTCACTGTGACAGATAGCCGTGTGTGTCACTGTGACAGATAGCCGTGCGTATCCCTGTGACAGATAGCCGTGCGTATCACTGTGACAGATAGCCGTGCGTATCCCTGTGACAGATAGCCGTGCGTATCACTGTGACAGATAGCCGTGCGTATCACTGTGACAGATAGCCGTGCGTATCACTGTGACAGATAGCCGTGCGTATCACTGTGACAGATAGCCGTGCGTATCACTGTGACAGATAGCCGTGTGTGTCACTGTGACAGATAGCCGTGCGTATCACTGTGACAGATAGCCGTGTGTGTCACTGTGACAGATAGCCGTGTGTATCCCTGGGACAGATAGCCGTGTGTATAACTGTGACAGATAGCCGTGCGTATCCCTGTGACAGATAGCCGTGCGTATCACTGTGACAGATAGCCGTGCGTATCCCTGTGACAGATAGCCGTGCGTGTCACTGTGACAGATAGCCGTGCGTATCTCTGTGACAGATAGCCGTGCGTATCCCTGTGACAGATAGCCGTGCGTATCACTGTGACAGATAGCCGTGTGTGTCACTGTGACAGATAGCCGTGTGTATCACTGTGACAGATAGCCGTGCGTGTCACTGTGACAGATAGCCGTGCGTATCCCTGTGACAGATAGCCGTGTGTATAACTGTGACAGATAGCCGTGCGTATCCCTGTGACAGATAGCCGTGTGTGTCACTGTGACAGATAGCCGTGTGTATCCCTGTGACAGATAGCCGTGCGTGTCACTGTGACAGATAGCCGTGTGTGTCACTGTGACAGATAGCCGTGCGTATCCCTGTGACAGATAGCCGTGCGTATCACTGTGACAGATAGCCGTGCGTATCCCTGTGTGTGACAGATAGCCGTGCGTATCCCTGTGTGTGACAGATAGCCGTGCGTGTCCCTGTGACAGATAGCCGTGCGTATCACTGTGACAGATAGCCGTGCGTGTCACTGTGACAGATAGCCGTGCGTGTCCCTGTGACAGATAGCCGTGCGTATCACTGTGACAGATAGCCGTGCGTATCACTGTGACAGATAGCCGTGCGTATCACTGTGACAGATAGCCGTGCGTATCACTGTGACAGATAGCCGTGCGTATCCCTGTGACAGATAGCCGTGTGTATCCCTGTGACAGATAGCCGTGCGTATCACTGTGACAGATAGCCGTGCGTATCACTGTGACAGATAGCCGTGCGTATCCCTGTGACAGATAGCCGTGCGTATCACTGTGACAGATAGCCGTGCGTATCACTGTGACAGATAGCCGTGCGTATCACTGTGACAGATAGCCGTGCGTATCACTGTGACAGATAGCCGTGCGTGTCACTGTGACAGATAGCCGTGCGTGTCCCTGTGACAGATAGCCGTGCGTATCACTGTGACAGATAGCCGTGCGTGTCCCTGTGACAGATAGCCGTGCGTATCACTGTGACAGATAGCCGTGCGTGTCACTGTGACAGATAGCCGTGCGTGTCCCTGTGACAGATAGCCGTGCGTATCCCTGTGACAGATAGCCGTGCGTATCACTGTGACAGATAGCCGTGCGTGTCACTGTGACAGATAGCCGTGCGTATCACTGTGACAGATAGCCGTGCGTATCACTGTGACAGATAGCCGTGCGTGTCCCTGTGACAGATAGCCGTGCGTATCCCTGTGACAGATAGCCGTGCGTATCACTGTGACAGATAGCCGTGCGTATCACTGTGACAGATAGCCGTGCGTATCCCTGTGACAGATAGCCGTGCGTATCACTGTGACAGATAGCCGTGCGTGTCACTGTGACAGATAGCCGTGTGTATCACTGTGACAGATAGCCGTGCGTATCACTGTGACAGATAGCCGTGTGTATCACTGTGACAGATAGCCGTGCGTGTCACTGTGACAGATAGCCGTGCGTGTCCCTGTGACAGATAGCCGTGCGTGTCACTGTGACAGATAGCCGTGCGTGTCCCTGTGACAGATAGCCGTGCGTGTCCCTGTGACAGATAGCCGTGCGTATCACTGTGACAGATAGCCGTGCGTGTCCCTGTGACAGATAGCCGTGCGTGTCACTGTGACAGATAGCCGTGCGTATCCCTGTGACAGATAGCCGTGCGTATCACTGTGACAGATAGCCGTGCGTATCACTGTGACAGATAGCCGTGTGTGTCCCTGTGACAGATAGCCGTGTGTATCACTGTGACAGATAGCCGTGTGTATCACTGTGACAGATAGCCGTGTGTATCACTGTGACAGATAGCCGTGTGTATCACTGTGACAGATAGCCGTGCGTATCCCTGTGACAGATAGCCGTGCGTATCCCTGTGACAGATAGCCGTGTGTATCCCTGTGACAGATAGCCGTGCGTATCCCTGTGACAGATAGCCGTGCGTATCACTGTGAGAGATTGCCGTGCGTATCACTGTGACAGATAGCCGTGCGTGTCACTGTGACAGATAGCCGTGCGTATCACTGTGACAGATAGCCGTGCGTATCCCTGTGACAGATAGCCGTGCGTGTCCCTGTGACAGATAGCCGTGCGTGTCACTGTGACAGATAGCCGTGCGTGTCCCTGTGACAGATAGCCGTGTGTGTCACTGTGACAGATAGCCGTGCGTGTCCCTGTGACAGATAGCCGTGCGTATCACTGTGACAGATAGCCGTGTGTATCACTGTGACAGATAGCCGTGCGTGTCACTGTGACAGATAGCCGTGCGTATCCCTGTGTGTGACAGATAGCTGTGCGTATCCCTGTGAGAGATAGCCGTGCGTGTCCCTGTGACAGATAGCCGTGTGTGTCACTGTGACAGATAGCCGTGCGTATCACTGTGACAGATAGCCGTGTGTGTCACTGTGACAGATAGCCGTGCGTATCCCTGTGACAGATAGCCGTGCGTATCACTGTGACAGATAGCCGTGTGTGTCACTGTGACAGATAGCCGTGTGTATCACTGTGACAGATAGCCGTGTGTATAACTGTGACAGATAGCCGTGCGTATCCCTGTGACAGATAGCCGTGTGTGTCACTGTGACAGATAGCCGTGTGTATCCCTGTGACAGATAGCCGTGCGTGTCACTGTGACAGATAGCCGTGTGTGTCACTGTGACAGATAGCCGTGCGTATCCCTGTGACAGATAGCCGTGCGTATCACTGTGACAGATAGCCGTGCGTATCCCTGTGACAGATAGCCGTGCGTATCACTGTGACAGATAGCCGTGCGTATCACTGTGACAGATAGCCGTGCGTGTCCCTGTGACAGATAGCCGTGTGTATCACTGTGACAGATAGCCGTGCGTATCCCTGTGACAGATAGCCGTGCGTGTCCCTGTGACAGATAGCCGTGCGTATCACTGTGACAGATAGCCGTGCGTATCACTGTGACAGATAGCCGTGCGTGTCACTGTGACAGATAGCCGTGTGTATCACTGTGACAGATAGCCGTGTGTATCCCTGTGACAGATAGCCGTGCGTGTCACTGTGACAGATAGCCGTGTGTGTCACTGTGACAGATAGCCGTGCGTATCCCTGTGACAGATAGCCGTGCGTATCCCTGTGACAGATAGCCGTGCGTATCACTGTGACAGATAGCCGTGTGTATCACTGTGACAGATAGCCGTGCGTATCACTGTGACAGATAGCCGTGCGTGTCACTGTGACAGATAGCCGTGTGTGTCCCTGTGACAGATAGCCGTGCGTATCACTGTGAGAGATAGCCGTGTGTGTCCCTGTGACAGATAGCCGTGCGTATCCCTGTGACAGATAGCCGTGCGTATCCCTGTGACAGATAGCCGTGCGTATCACTGTGACAGATAGCCGTGCGTGTCACTGTGACAGATAGCCGTGCGTGTCCCTGTGACAGATAGCCGTGCGTGTCACTGTGACAGATAGCTGTGCGTATCCCTGTGACAGATAGCCGTGTGTATCACTGTGACAGATAGCCGTGCGTATCCCTGTGACAGATAGCCGTGCGTATCCCTGTGACAGATAGCCGTGCGTGTCACTGTGACAGATAGCCGTGTGTGTCCCTGTGAGAGATAGCCGTGCGTATCCCTGTGACAGATAGCCGTGCGTATCACTGTGACAGATAGCCGTGCGTATCCCTGTGACAGATAGCCGTGCGTGTCACTGTGACAGATAGCCGTGCGTGTCCCTGTGAGAGATAGCCGTGCGTATCACTGTGACAGATAGCCGTGCGTATCCCTGTGAGAGATAGCCGTGCGTATCCCTGTGACAGATAGCCGTGCGTGTCACTGTGACAGATAGCCGTGCGTGTCCCTGTGAGAGATAGCCGTGCGTGTCACTGTGACAGATAGCCGTGCGTATCACTGTGACAGATAGCCGTGCGTGTCACTGTGACAGATAGCCGTGCGTATCCCTGTGACAGATAGCCGTGCGTGTCACTGTGACAGATAGCCGTGCGTGTCCCTGTGAGAGATAGCCGTGCGTATCACTGTGACAGATAGCCGTGCGTGTCCCTGTGACAGATAGCCGTGCGTATCCCTGTGACAGATAGCCGTGCGTGTCACTGTGACAGATAGCCGTGCGTATCCCTGTGACAGATAGCCGTGCGTGTCACTGTGACAGATAGCCGTGCGTGTCACTGTGACAGATAGCCGTGCGTGTCCCTGTGAGAGATAGCCGTGCGTATCACTGTGACAGATAGCCGTGCGTGTCACTGTGACAGATAGCCGTGCGTATCACTGTGACAGATAGCCGTGCGTGTCACTGTGACAGATAGCCGTGTGTATCACTGTGACAGATAGCCGTGCGTATCCCTGTGACAGATAGCCGTGCGTATCACTGTGACAGATAGCCGTGCGTATCACTGTGACAGATAGCCGTGCGTATCACTGTGACAGATAGCCGTGCGTATCACTGTGACAGATAGCCGTGCGTGTCCCTGTGAGAGATAGCCGTGCGTGTCACTGTGACAGATAGCCGTGCGTGTCACTGTGACAGATAGCCGTGCGTATCACTGTGACAGATAGCCGTGTGTGTCACTGTGACAGATAGCCGTGCGTATCCCTGTGACAGATAGCCGTGTGTGTCACTGTGACAGATAGCCGTATGTATCACTGTGACAGATAGCCGTGCGTGTCACTGTGACAGATAGCCGTATGTATCACTGTGACAGATAGCCGTGTGTGTCCCTGTGACAGATAGCCGTGCGTATCCCTGTGACAGATAGCCGTGTGTGTCCCTGTGACAGATAGCCGTGCGTATCACTGTGACAGATAGCCGTGTGTATCACTGTGACAGATAGCCGTGCGTGTCCCTGTGACAGATAGCCGTGCGTATCACTGTGACAGATAGCCGTGCGTGTCCCTGTGACAGATAGCCGTGCGTATCACTGTGACAGATAGCCGTGCGTATCACTGTGACAGATAGCCGTGCGTGTCACTGTGACAGATAGCCGTGCGTATCACTGTGACAGATAGCCGTGTGTATCACTGTGACAGATAGCCGTGCGTATCACTGTGACAGATAGCCGTGCGTGTCACTGTGACAGATAGCCGTGCGTATCACTGTGACAGATAGCCGTGTGTGTCACTGTGACAGATAGCCGTGTGTATTACAGGGAGAGATAGCCGTGTGTGTCACTGTGACAGATAGCCGTGTGTATTACAGGGAGAGATAGCCGTGTGTGTCACTGTGACAGATAGCCGTGCGTATCACTGTGACAGATAGCCGTGCGTGTCACTGTGACAGATAGCCGTGCGTATCACTGTGACAGATAGCCGTGTGTATTACAGGGAGAGATAGCCGTGCGTATCTCTGTGACAGATAGCCGTGCGTGTCACTGTGACAGATAGCCGTGTGTGTCCCTGTGAGAGATAGCCGTGCGTATCCCTGTGACAGATAGCCGTGCGTATCCCTGTGACAGATAGCCGTGTGTGTCCCTGTGACAGATAGCCGTGCGTGTCACTGTGACAGATAGCCGTGCGTGTCCCTGTGACAGATAGCCGTGCGTATCCCTGTGACAGATAGCCGTGCGTATCACTGTGACAGATAGCCGTGTGTATCCCTGTGACAGATAGCCGTGTGTGTCCCTGTGACAGATAGCCGTGCGTATTACTGTGACAGATAGCCGTGCGTGTCACTGTGACAGATAGCCGTGCGTATCCCTGTGACAGATAGCCGTGCGTGTCCCTGTGACAGATAGCCGTGTGTGTCACTGTGACAGATAGCCGTGCGTGTCCCTGTGACAGATAGCCGTGTGTATCACTGTGACAGATAGCCGTGCGTGTCACTGTGACAGATAGCCGTGTGTGTCACTGTGACAGATAGCCGTGCGTATCCCTGTGACAGATAGCCGTGCGTGTCACTGTGACAGATAGCCGTGCGTGTCACTGTGACAGATAGCCGTGCGTATCCCTGTGACAGATAGCCGTGCGTATCCCTGTGACAGATAGCCGTGCGTGTCTCTGTGACAGATAGCCGTGCGTATCCCTGTGAGAGATAGCCGTGCGTGTCCCTGTGACAGATAGCCGTGCGTATCACTGTGACAGATAGCCGTGTGTATCACTGTGACAGATAGCCGTGCGTATCACTGTGACAGATAGCCGTGTGTGTCCCTGTGACAGATAGCCGTGCGTGTCACTGTGACAGATAGCCGTGCGTATCACTGTGACAGATAGCCGTGCGTGTCCCTGTGACAGATAGCCGTGCGTGTCACTGTGACAGATAGCCGTGCGTATCACTGTGACAGATAGCCGTGCGTATCCCTGTGACAGATAGCCGTGCGTGTCACTGTGACAGATAGCCGTGCGTATCACTGTGACAGATAGCCGTGCGTGTCCCTGTGACAGATAGCCGTGCGTGTCACTGTGACAGATAGCCGTGCGTATCACTGTGACAGATAGCCGTGCGTATCCCTGTGAGAGATAGCCGTGCGTGTCCCTGTGACAGATAGCCGTGTGTGTCACTGTGACAGATAGCCGTGTGTATCCCTGTGAGAGATAGCCGTGCGTATCACTGTGACAGATAGCCGTGCGTATCACTGTGACAGATAGCCGTGCGTGTCCCTGTGACAGATAGCCGTGCGTATCACTGTGACAGATAGCCGTGCGTATCTCTGTGACAGATAGCCGTGCGTGTCCCTGTGACAGATAGCCGTGCGTATCCCTGTGACAGATAGCCGTGCGTATCACTGTGACAGATAGCCGTGTGTATCACTGTGACAGATAGCCGTGCGTATCCCTGTGACAGATAGCCGTGCGTATCCCTGTGACAGATAGCCGTGCGTATCACTGTGACAGATAGCCGTGCGTATCACTGTGACAGATAGCCGTGCGTATCACTGTGACAGATAGCCGTGCGTGTCACTGTGACAGATAGCCGTGCGTATCACTGTGACAGATAGCCGTGCGTGTCCCTGTGACAGATAGCCGTGCGTATCCCTGTGACAGATAGCCGTGCGTATCACTGTGACAGATAGCCGTGCGTATCACTGTGACAGATAGCCGTGTGTGTCACTGTGACAGATAGCCGTGCGTGTCCCTGTGACAGATAGCCGTGCGTATCACTGTGACAGATAGCCGTGCGTGTCACTGTGACAGATAGCCGTGCGTGTCACTGTGACAGATAGCCGTGCGTGTCCCTGTGACAGATAGCCGTGCGTGTCCCTGTGACAGATAGCCGTGCGTGTCCCTGTGACAGATAGCCGTGCGTGTCCCTGTGACAGATAGCCGTGCGTGTCCCTGTGACAGATAGCCGTGCGTGTCCCTGTGACAGATAGCCGTGCGTGTCCCTGTGACAGATAGCCGTGCGTATCACTGTGACAGATAGCCGTGCGTATCACTGTGACAGATAGCCGTGCGTATCACTGTGACAGATAGCCGTGCGTATCCCTGTGACAGATAGCCGTGCGTATCCCTGTGACAGATAGCCGTGCGTGTCACTGTGACAGATAGCCGTGCGTGTCCCTGTGACAGATAGCCGTGCGTATCACTGTGACAGATAGCCGTGCGTATCACTGTGACAGATAGCCGTGCGTATCACTGTGACAGATAGCCGTGCGTGTCCCTGTGACAGATAGCCATGCGTATCACTGTGACAGATAGCCGTGCGTATCACTGTGACAGATAGCCATGCTCATGGCCGCTCTGTCCCGTGGCAGGTTCTGAGGAGAGTGACCCTGCCACGTGTCTCTGTGACAGCTGTGGCCGCAGACACGTGACGGAGGGGACGTGTGAGAGCTGCAGTGAGAGGTGAGACAGACCCCATGTGTCACTGTGAGGGGGACGGGGGGCGCGGGTCTGTGTCACTGTGAGGGGGACGGGGGGCGCAGGTCTGTGTCACTGTGAGGGGGACGGGGGCGCGGGTCTGTGTCACTGTGAGGGGGACGGGGGGTGCAGGTCTGTGTCACTGTGAGGGGGACGGGGGGTGCGGGTCTGGGTCACTGTGAGGGGGACGGGGGGCGCAGGTCTGTGTCACTGTGAGGGGGACGGGGGCGCGGGTCTGTGTCACTGTGAGGGGGACGGGGGGCGCAGGTCTGTGTCACTGTGAGGGGGACGGGGGGCGCAGGTCTGTGTCACTGTGAGGGGGACGGGGGGCACAGGTCTGTGTCACTGTGAGGGGGACGGGGGCGCGGGTCTGTGTCACTGTGAGGGGGACGGGGGGTGCAGGTCTGTGTCACTGTGAGGGGGACGGGGGGTGCAGGTCTGTGTCACTGTGAGGGGGACGGGGGGCGCAGGTCTGTGTCACTGTGAGGGGGACGGGGGGCGCAGGTCTGTGTCACTGTGAGGGGGACGGGGGGCGCAGGTCTGTGTCACTGAGGGGGACGGGGGCGCAGGTCTGTGTCACTGGGAGGGGGACGGGGGGCGCAGGTCTGTGTCACTGTGAGGGGGACGGGGGCGCAGGTCTGTGTCACTGGGAGGGGGACGGGGGCGCAGGTCTGTGTCACTGTGAGGGGGACGGGGGCGCAGGTCTGTGTCACTGTGAGGGGGACGGGGGCGCGGGTCTGTGTCACTGTGAGGGGGACGGGGGGTGCAGGTCTGTGTCACTGTGAGGGGGACGGGGGGTGCAGGTCTGTGTCACTGTGAGGGGGACGGGGGGCGCAGGTCTGTGTCACTGTGAGGGGGACGGGGGGCGCAGGTCTGTGTCACTGTGAGGGGGACGGGGGGCGCAGGTCTGTGTCACTGAGGGGGACGGGGGCGCAGGTCTGTGTCACTGTGAGGGGGATGGGGGGCGCAGGTCTGTGTCACTGTGAGGGGGACGGGGGCGCAGGTCTGTGTCACTGTGAGGGGGACGGGGGCGCGGGTCTGTGTCACTGTGAGGGGGACGGGGGGTGCAGGTCTGTGTCACTGTGAGGGGGACGGGGGGTGCAGGTCTGTGTCACTGTGAGGGGGACGGGGGGCGCAGGTCTGTGTCACTGTGAGGGGGACGGGGGCGCAGGTCTGTGTCACTGGGAGGGGGACGGGGGCGCAGGTCTGTGTCACTGTGAGGGGGACGGGGGCGCAGGTCTGTGTCACTGTGAGGGGGACGGGGGCGCAGGTCTGTGTCACTGTGAGGGGGACGGGGGCGCAGGTCTGTGTCATGGGAGGGGGACGGGGGCGCAGATCTGTGTCACTGTGAGGGGGACGGGGGCGCAGGTCTGTGTCACTGTGAGGGGGACGGGGGGCGCAGGTCTGTGTCACTGTGAGGGGGACGGGGGGTGCAGGTCTGTGTCACTGTGAGGGGGACGGGGGGTGCAGGTCTGTGTCACTGTGAGGGGGACGGGGGGCGCAGGTCTGTGTCACTGTGAGGGGGACGGGGGCGCAGGTCTGTGTCACTGGGAGGGGGACGGGGGCGCAGGTCTGTGTCACTGTGAGGGGGACGGGGGCGCAGGTCTGTGTCACTGTGAGGGGGACGGGGGCGCAGGTCTGTGTCACTGTGAGGGGGACGGGGGCGCAGGTCTGTGTCATGGGAGGGGGACGGGGGCGCAGATCTGTGTCACTGTGAGGGGGACGGGGGCGCAGGTCTGTGTCACTGTGAGGGGGACGGGGGGCGCAGGTCTGTGTCACTGAGAGGGGGACGGGGGCGCAGGACTGTGTCATGGGAGGGGGACGGGGGGCGCAGGTCTGTGTCACTGGGAGGGGGACGGGGGGCGCAGATCTGTGTCACTGGGAGGGGAACGGGGGGCGCAGGTCTGTGTCACTGAGAGGGGGACGGGGGCGCAGATCTGTGTCACTGTGAGGGGGACGGGGGCGCAGGTCGGTGTCGCTGGGAGGGGGTCAGGGGTGCAGGTCTGTGTTGCTGTGAGGGGGACGGGGGCGCAGGTCTGTGTCGCTGTGAGGGGGGCACAGGTCTGTGTCACTGGGAGGGGGACGGGGGGCGCAGGTCTGTGTCACTGGGAGGGGGACAGGGGCGCAGGTCTGTGTCACTGTGAGGGGGACGGGGGGCGCAGGTCGGTGTCGCTGGGAGGGGGACGGGGGGCGCAGGTCGGTGTCGCTGTGAGGGGGACGGGGGCGCAGGTCGGTGTCGCTGTGAGGGAGACGGGGCGAAGGTCTGTGTCACTGTGAGGGGGACGGGGGGCGCAGGTCGGTGTCGCTGTGAGGGGGATGGGGGCACAGGTCTGTGTCACTGGGAGGGGGGCACAGGTCTGTCACTGTGAGGGGGATGGGGGGCGCAGGTCTGTGTCGCTGTGAGGGGGGCGGGGGGCACAGGTCTGTGTCACTGAGGGGGGCAGGGGGCGCAGGTCTGTTTGAGATGGAAAGGGGGTGCAGGTCTGTGTGAGGGGGACGGGGGGGCGCAGGTCTGTGAGGGGGAGGGGGGGCGCAGGTCTGTGTGAGGGGGACGGGGGTTGCAGGTCTGTGTGAGGGACAGGGGGGGCGCAGGTTTGTGTGAGGGGGACGGGGGGGCGCAGGTCTGTGTGAGGGGGAGGGGGGGCGCAGGTCTGTGTGAGGGGGAGGGGGGGCGCAGGTCTGTGTGAGGGGGAGGGGGGGCGCAGGTCTGTGTGAAGGGGAGGGGGGGCGCCGGTCTGTGTGAGGGGGAGGGGGGGCGCAGGTCTGTGTGAGGGTGACGGGGGCACAGGTCTGTGTGAGGGGGACAGGGGGGGCGAAGGTCTGTGTGAGGGGGAGGGGGGGCGCAGGTCTGTGTGAGGGGACAGGGGGGGCGTAGGTCTGTGTGAGGGGGAGGGGGGACGCAGGTCTGTGGGAGGGGAACGGGGGTGGCGCAGTTCTGTGTGAGGGGGAGGGGGGGCGCAGGTCTGTGTGAGGGGGATGGGGGGGCACAGGTCTGTGTGAGGGGGAGGGGGGGCGCAGGTCTGTGTGAGGGGGAGGGGGGGCGCAGGTCTGTGTGAGGGGGACGTTGGGGCGCAGGTCTGTGTAAGTGGGAGGGGGGGCGCAGGTCTGTGTGAGGGGGAGGGGGGACGCAGGTCTGTGTGAGGGGGAGGGGGGGCGCAGGTCTGTGTGAGGGGGAGAGGGGGGCGCAGGTCTGTGTGAGGGGGAGGGGGGGCGCAGGTCTGTGAGGGGGACGGGGGGGCGCAGGTCTGTGAGGGGGGCGCAGGTCTGTGTGAGGGGGAGGGGGGGCGCAGGTCTGTGTGAGGGGGAGGGGGGGCGCAGGTCTGTGTGAGGGAGACGGGGGGGCGCAGGTCTGTGTGAGGGGGAGGGGGGGGCGCAGGTCTGTGAGGGGGAGGTGGGGCGCAGGTCTGTGTGAGGGGGACGGGGGGGGCGCAGGTCTGTATGAGGGGGACGGGGGGGGCGCAGGTCTGTGTGAGGGGGAGAGGGGGCGCAGGTCTGTGAGGGGGAGGGGGGGCGCAGGTCTGTGTGAGGGGGACGGGGGGGGCGCAGGTCTGTGTGAGGTGGAGGGGGGGCGCAGGTCTGTGTGAGGGGGAGGGGGGGCGCAGGTCTGTGTGAGGGGGACGTGGGGGCGCAGGTCTGTGTGAGGGGGACGTGGGGGTGCAGGTCTGTGTGAGGGGGACGGGGGGGGGCGCAGGTCTGTGTGAGGGGGAGGGGGGGCGCAGGTCTGTGTGAGGGGGAGGGGGGGCGCAGGTCTGTGTGAGGGGGACGGGGGGGCGCAGGTCTGTGTGAGGGGGAGGGGGGCGCAGGTCTGTGTGAGGGGGAGGGGGGGCGCAGGTCTGTGTGAGGGGGAGGGTGGCGCAGGTCTGTGTGAGGGGGAGGGGGGCGCAGGTCTATGTGAGGGGGAGGGGGGGCGCAGGTCTGTGTGAGGGGGAGGGGGGGCGCAGGTCTGTGTGAAGGGGATGGGGGGCGCAGGTCTGTGTGAGGGGGACGGGGGGCGCAGGTCTGTGTGAGGGGGAGGGGGGGCGCAGGTCTGTGTGAGGGTGACGGGGGCGCAGGTCTGTGTGAGGGTGACGGGGGGCGCAGGTCTGTGTGAGGGGGAGGGGGGGCGCAGGTCTGTGTGAGGGGACAGGGGGGGCGTAGGTCTGTGTGAGGGGGAGGGGGGACGCAGGTCTGTGGGAGGGGAACGGGGGTGGCGCAGTTCTGTGTGAGGGGGAGGGGGGGCGCAGGTCTGTGTGAGGGGGATGGGGGGGCACAGGTCTGTGTGAGGGGGAGGGGGGGCGCAGGTCTGTGTGAGGGGGAGGGGGGGCGCAGGTCTGTGTGAGGGGGACGTTGGGGCGCAGGTCTGTGTAAGTGGGAGGGGGGGCGCAGGTCTGTGTGAGGGGGAGGGGGGACGCAGGTCTGTGTGAGGGGGAGGGGGGGCGCAGGTCTGTGTGAGGGGGAGAGGGGGGCGCAGGTCTGTGTGAGGGGGAGGGGGGGCGCAGGTCTGTGAGGGGGACGGGGGGGCGCAGGTCTGTGAGGGGGGCGCAGGTCTGTGTGAGGGGGAGGGGGGGCGCAGGTCTGTGTGAGGGGGAGGGGGGGCGCAGGTCTGTGTGAGGGAGACGGGGGGGCGCAGGTCTGTGTGAGGGGGAGGGGGGGGCGCAGGTCTGTGAGGGGGAGGTGGGGCGCAGGTCTGTGTGAGGGGGACGGGGGGGGCGCAGGTCTGTATGAGGGGGACGGGGGGGGCGCAGGTCTGTGTGAGGGGGAGAGGGGGCGCAGGTCTGTGAGGGGGAGGGGGGGCGCAGGTCTGTGTGAGGGGGACGGGGGGGGCGCAGGTCTGTGTGAGGTGGAGGGGGGGCGCAGGTCTGTGTGAGGGGGAGGGGGGGCGCAGGTCTGTGTGAGGGGGACGTGGGGGCGCAGGTCTGTGTGAGGGGGACGTGGGGGTGCAGGTCTGTGTGAGGGGGACGGGGGGGGGCGCAGGTCTGTGTGAGGGGGAGGGGGGGCGCAGGTCTGTGTGAGGGGGAGGGGGGGCGCAGGTCTGTGTGAGGGGGACGGGGGGGCGCAGGTCTGTGTGAGGGGGAGGGGGGCGCAGGTCTGTGTGAGGGGGAGGGGGGGCGCAGGTCTGTGTGAGGGGGAGGGTGGCGCAGGTCTGTGTGAGGGGGAGGGGGGCGCAGGTCTATGTGAGGGGGAGGGGGGGCGCAGGTCTGTGTGAGGGGGAGGGGGGGCGCAGGTCTGTGTGAAGGGGATGGGGGGCGCAGGTCTGTGTGAGGGGGACGGGGGGCGCAGGTCTGTGTGAGGGGGAGGGGGGGCGCAGGTCTGTGTGAGGGTGACGGGGGCGCAGGTCTGTGTGAGGGTGACGGGGGGCGCAGGTCTGTGTGAGAGGGAGGGGGGGCGCAGGTCTGTGTGAGGGGGAGGGGGGGGCGCAGATCTGTGTGAGGGGGAGGGGGGGCGCAGGTCTGTGTGAGGGGGAGGGGGGGCGCAGGTCTGTGTGAGGGTGACGGGGGCGCAGGTCTGTGTGAGGGGGAGGGGGGGCGCAGCTCTGTGTGAGGGGGACGGGGGGGCGCAGGTCTGTGTGAGGGGGACGGGGGCGCAGGTCTGTGTGAGGGGGACGGGGGGCGCAGGTCTGTGTGAGGGTGACGGGGGGCGCAGATCTGTGTGAGGGGGAGGGGGGGCGCAGGTCTGTGTGAGGCTGATGGGGGGCGCAGGTCTGTGTGAGGGTGACGGGGGGCGCAGGTCTGTGTGAGGGTGACGGGGGGCGCAGGTCTGTTTGAGGGGGAGGGGGGCGCAGGTCTGTGTGAGGGGGAGGGGGGGCGCAGGTCTGTGTGAGGGGGAGGGGGGGCGCAGGTCTGTGTGAGGGGGAGGGGGCGCAGGTCTGTGTGAGGGTGAGGGGGGGCGCAGGTCTGTGTGAGGGGGATGGGGGTGCAGGTCTGTGTGAGGGGGATGGGGAGGGGGGGCGCAGGTCTGTGTGAGGGGGAGGGGGGGCGCAGATCTGTGTGACGGGGAGGGGGGGCGCAGGTCTGTGTGAGGGGGAGGGGGGGCGCAGGTCTGTGTGAGGGTGACGGGGGGCGCAGGTCTGTGTGAGGGTGACGGGGAGCGCAGGTCTGTTTGAGGGGGAGGGGGGCGCAGGTCTGTGTGAGGGGGAGGGGGGGCGCAGGTCTGTGTGAGGGGGAGGGGGGCGCAGGTCTGTGTGAGGGGGAGGGGAGGCGCAGGTCTGTGTGAGCGTGAGGGGGGGCGCAGGTCTGTGTGAGGGGGAGGGGGGGCGCAGGTCTGTGTGAGGGGGAGGAGGGGTGCAGGTCTGTGTGAGGGGGGGCGCAGGTCTGTGTGAGGGTGAGGGGGGGCGCAGGTCTGTGTGAGGGGGATGGGGGTGCAGGTCTGTGTGAGGGGGATGGGGAGGGGGGGCGCAGGTCTGTGTGAGGGGGAGGGGGGGGCGCAGATCTGTGTGACGGGGAGGGGGGGCGCAGGTCTGTGTGAGGGGGAGGGGGGGCGCAGGTCTGTGTGAGGGTGACGGGGGCGCAGGTCTGTGTGAGGGTGACGGGGAGCGCAGGTCTGTTTGAGGGGGAGGGGGGCGCAGGTCTGTGTGAGGGGGAGGGGGGGCGCAGGTCTGTGTGAGGGGGAGGGGGGGCACAGGTCTGTGTGAGGGGGATGGGGGTGCAGGTCTGTGTGAGGGGGATGGGGAGGGGGGGCGCAGGTCTGTGTGAGGGGGAGGGGGGGCGCAGATCTGTGTGACGGGGAGGGGGGGCGCAGGTCTGTGTGAGGGGGAGGGGGGGCGCAGGTCTGTGTGAGGGTGACGGGGGGCGCAGGTCTGTGTGAGGGTGACGGGGAGCGCAGGTCTGTTTGAGGGGGAGGGGGGCGCAGGTCTGTGTGAGGGGGAGGGGGGGCGCAGGTCTGTGTGAGGGGGAGGGGGGCGCAGGTCTGTGTGAGGGGGAGGGGGGGCGCAGGTCTGTGTGAGGGTGAGGGGGGGCGCAGGTCTGTGTGAGGGGGAGGGGGGGCGCAGGTCTGTGTGAGGGGGAGGAGGGGTGCAGGTCTGTGTGAGGGGGGGCGCAGGTCTGTGTGAGGGTGAGGGGGGGCGCAGGTCTGTGTGAGGGGGATGGGGGTGCAGGTCTGTGTGAGGGGGATGGGGAGGGGGGGCGCAGGTCTGTGTGAGGGGGAGGGGGGGGCGCAGATCTGTGTGACGGGGAGGGGGGGCGCAGGTCTGTGTGAGGGGGAGGGGGGGCGCAGGTCTGTGTGAGGGTGAGGGGGGGCGCAGGTCTGTGTGAGGGGGAGGGGGGGCGCAGGTCTGTGTGAGGGGGAGGAGGGGTGCAGGTCTGTGTGAGGGGGGGCGCAGGTCTGTGTGAGGGTGAGGGGGGGCGCAGGTCTGTGTGAGGGGGATGGGGGTGCAGGTCTGTGTGAGGGGGATGGGGAGGGGGGGCGCAGGTCTGTGTGAGGGGGAGGGGGGGGCGCAGATCTGTGTGACGGGGAGGGGGGGCGCAGGTCTGTGTGAGGGGGAGGGGGGGCGCAGGTCTGTGTGAGGGGGAGGGGGGGCGCAGGTCTGTGTGAGGGTGACGGGGGCGCAGGTCTGTGTGAGGGTGACGGGGAGCGCAGGTCTGTTTGAGGGGGAGGGGGGCGCAGGTCTGTGTGAGGGGGAGGGGGGGCGCAGGTCTGTGTGAGGGGGAGGGGGGGCACAGGTCTGTGTGAGGGTGAGGGGGGGCGCAGGTCTGTGTGAGGGGGAGGGGGGGCGCAGGTCTGTGTGAGGGGGAGGAGGGGTGCAGGTCTGTGTGAGGGTGACGGGGGGCGCAGGTCTGTGTGAGGGTGACGGGGGGCGCAGGTCTGTTTGAGGGGGAGGGGGGCGCAGGTCTGTGTGAGGGGGAGGGGGGGCGCAGGTCTGTGTGAGGGGGAGGGGGGCGCAGGTCTGTGTGAGGGGGAGGGGGGGCGCAGGTCTGTGTGAGGGGGAGGGGGGGCGCAGGTCTGTGTGAGGGGGATGGGGGGGCGCAGGTCTGTGTGAGGGGGAGAGGGGGTGCAGGTCTGTGTGAGGGGGAGGGGGAGGGGGGGCGCAGGTCTGTGTGAGGGGGAGGGGGGGGCGCAGATCTGTGTGACGGGGAGGGGGGGCGCAGGTCTGTGTGAGGGGGAGGGGGGGCGCAGGTCTGTGTGAGGGGGACGTGGGGGCGCAGGTCTGTGTGAGGGGGACGTGGGGGTGCAGGTCTGTGTGAGGGGGACGGGGGGGGGCGCAGGTCTGTGTGAGGGGGAGGGGGGGGCGCAGGTCTGTGTGAGGGGGAGGGGGGGGCGCAGGTCTGTGTGAGGGGGAGGGGGGGGCGCAGGTCTGTGTGAGGGGGACGGGGGGGCGCAGGTCTGTGTGAGGGGGAGGGGGGGCGCAGGTCTGTGTGAGGGGGAGGGGGGGCGCAGGTCTGTGTGAGGGGGAGGGTGGCGCAGGTCTGTGTGAGGGGGAGGGGGGGCGCAGGTCTATGTGAGGGGGAGGGGGGGCGCAGGTCTGTGTGAGGGGGAGGGGGGGCGCAGGTCTGTGTGAGGGGGAGGGGGGGCACAGGTCTGTGTGAGGGTGAGGGGGGGCGCAGGTCTGTGTGAGGGGGAGGGGGGGCGCAGGTCTGTGTGAGGGGGAGGAGGGGTGCAGGTCTGTGTGAGGGGGAGGGGGGGCGCAGGTCTCTGTGAGGGTGAGGGGGGCGCAGGTCTGTGTGAGGGGGATGGGGGGGCGCAGGTCTGTGTGAGGGGGAGAGGGGGTGCAGGTCTGTGTGAGGGGGAGGAGGAAGGGGGGGCGCAGGTCTGTGTGAGGGGGAGGGGGGGGCACAGATCTGTGTGACGCGGAGGGGGGGCGCAGGTCTGTGTGAGGGGGACGTGGGGGCGCAGGTCTGTGTGAGGGGGACGTGGGGGTGCAGGTCTGTGTGAGGGGGACGGGGGGGGGGGCGCAGGTCTGTGTGAGGGGGAGGGGGGGCGCAGGTCTGTGTGAGGGGGACGGGGGGGCGCAGGTCTGTGTGAGGGGGAGGGGGGGCGCAGGTCTGTGTGAGGGGGAGGGGGGGCGCAGGTCTGTGTGAGGGGGAGGGTGGCGCAGGTCTGTGTGAGGGGGAGGGGGGGCGCAGGTCTATGTGAGGGGGAGGGGGGGCGCAGGTCTGTGTGAGGGGGAGGGGGGGCGCAGGTCTGTGTGAGGGGGACGGGGGGCGCAGGTCTGTGTGAGGGGGACGGGGGGCGCAGGTCTGTGTGAGGGGGAGGGGGGGCGCAGGTCTGTGTGAGGGGGAGGGGGGGCGCAGGTCTGTGTGAGGGGGACGGGGGACGGGGGGCGCATGTCTGTGTGAGGGGGACGGGGGGCGCAGGTCTGTGTGAGGGGGGGCGCAGGTCTGTGTGAGTGTGACGGGGGGCGCAGCTCTGTGTGAGGGGGACGGGGGGCGCAGGTCTGTGTGAGGGTGACGGGGGCGCAGGTCTGTGTGAGGGTGACGGGGGCGCAGGTCTGTGTGAGGGGGAGGGGGGGCGCAGGTCTGTGTGAGGGGGAGGGGGGGCGCAGGTCTGTGTGAGGGGGAGGGGGGGCGCAGGTCTGTGTGAGGGGGAGGGGGGGCGCAGGTCTGTGTGAGGGTGACGGGGGCGCAGGTCTGTGTGAGGGGGAGGGGGGGGCGCAGCTCTGTGTGAGGGGGACGGGGGGGCGCAGGTCTGTGTGAGGGGGACGTGGGGCGCAGGTCTGTGTGAGGGTGACGGGGGGCGCAGATCTGTGTGAGGGGGAGGGGGGGCGCAGGTCTGTGTGAGGGTGACGGGGGGCGCAGGTCTGTGTGAGGGTGACGGGGGGCGCAGGTCTGTGTGAGGGTGACGGGGGGCGCAGGTCTGTTTGAGGGTGACGAGGGGCGCAGGTCTGTGTGAGGGTGACGGGGTGCAGGTCTGTGTGAGGGGGAGGGGGGCGCAGGTCTGTGTGAGGGGGAGGGGGGCGCAGGTCTGTGTGAGGGGGAGGGGGGGCGCAGGTCTGTGTGAGGGGGAGGGGGGGCACAGGTCTGTGTGAGGGTGAGGGGGGGGCAGGTCTGTGTGAGGGGGATGGGGGGGCGCAGGTCTGTGTGAGGGGGAGGGGGGGTGCAGGTCTGTGTGAGGGGGAGGGGGGCGCAGGTCTGTGTGAGGGGGAAGGGGGGGCGCAGGTCTGTGTGAGGGGGAGGGGTGGTGCAGGTCTGTGTGAGGGGGAGGGGGGGGCGCAGGTCTGTGTGAGGGGGAGGGGGGGGGCGCAGATCTGTGTGAGGGGGAGGGGGGGCGCAGATCTGTGTGAGGGGGAGGGGGGGCGCAGGTCTGTGTGAGGGAGGGGGGGCGCAGGTCTGTGTGAGGGGGAAGGGGGGGTGCAGATCTGTGTGAGGGGGAGGGGGGGGCGCAGATCTGTGGGAGGGGGAGGGGAGGGGGGGTGCAGGTCTGTGAGGGGGTGGGGGGGCGCAGGTCTGTGTGAGGGGGAGGGGGGGCGCAGGTCTGTGTGAGGGGGAGGGGGGGCGCAGGTCTGTGTGAGGGGGATGGGGGGGGCGCAGATCTGTGGGAGGGGGAGGGGAGGGGGGGTGCAGGTCTGTGAGGGGGTGGGGGGGCGCAGGTCTGTATCACCTCTCCCTATTTGTTGGGTGTATACGGCAGGTCCCCGATCCTGCGGACATCATCGGAATGTGAGGGGGCCGGCGAGACCCCAAAACCCGTAAAGAAACGGAGACCCCGAGAGTGTCCGATACCCTCGGCGTCCGAGCAAACGGTGAGGGCAGCGCTGTCACGTATCTCGCTGTGTAACTCTGTGCTGCAGTCTCGCTGTGCAACACTGTGTTGCAGTCTCGCTGTGTTGCAGTCTCGCTGTGTTGCAGTCTCGCTGTGTTGCAGTCTCGCTGTGTTGCAGTCTCGCTGTGTTGCAGTCTCTCTGTGTTGCAGTCTCTCTGTGTTGCAGTCTTCCTTGGTTTGCAGTCTCTCTGTGTTGCAGTCTCTCTGTGTTGCAGTCTCTCTGTGTTGCAGTCTCACTGTGGCACTGTGTTGCTATCTCGCAGTCTCGCTGTGTTGCTGTGGCACTGTGTGGCTGTCTCGCTGTGTCACTGTGTGCAATCTCGCTGTGTGCGGTGTGCAGTCTCATAGCATTGCTGTGTGCGGTCTCGCAGCGTTGCAGTGTGCGGTCTCGCTGTGTGTAGTCTTGTAGTGTCACTGTGTCCAGTGTTGCAGTGTCGCTGTGTGCAGTGTGCGGTCTCGCAGTGTCACAGTGTGCGGTCTCGCAGAGTCACAGTGTGCGGTCTCGCAGTGTCACAGTGTGCGGTTTTGCAGTGTGCAGTCTCACTGTGTCACAGTGTGCAGTCTCACAGTGTCACAGTGTGCGGTCTCGCAGTGTCACAGCGTGCGGTCTCGCAGTGTCACAGCGTGCGATCTCGCAGTGTCACAGCGTGCAGTCTCGTAGTGTCACAGTGTGCAGTCTCGCAGTGTCACAGTGTGCGGTCTCGCGGTGTCACAGTGTGCGGTCTCGCGGTGTCACAGTGTGCAGTCTCGCGGTGTCACAGTGTGCAGTCTCGCGGTGTCACAGTGTGCAGTCTCGCGGTGTCACAGTGTGCAGTCTCGCGGTGTCACAGTGTGCTGTCTCGCGGTGTCACAGTGTGCAGTCTCGCAGTGTCACCGTATGCAGTCTCGCGGTGTCACAGTGTGCAGTCTCGCGGTGTCACAGTGTGCAGTGTCGCGGTGTCACCGTGTGCAGTCTAGCGGTGTCACCGTGTGCAGTCTCGCGGTGTCACAGTGTGCAGTCTCGCAGTGTCACAGTGTGCAGTCTCGCAGTGTCACAGTGTGCGGTCTCGCAGTGTCACAGTGTGCGGTCTCGCAGTGTCACAGTGTGCAGTCTCGCGGTGTCACAGTGTGCGGTCTCGCAGTGTCACAGTGTGCGGTCTCGCAGTGTCACAGTGTGCAGTCTCGCAGTGTCACAGTGTGCAGTCTCGCAGTGTCACAGTGTGCAGTCTCGCGATGTCACAGTGTGCAGTCTCGCGGTGTCACAGTGTGCAGTCTCGCAGTGTCACAGTGTGCAGTCTCGCAGTGTCACAGTGTGCAGTCTCGCAGTGTCACAGTGTGCGGTCTCGCAGTGTCACAGTGTGCGGTCTCGCAGTGTCACAGTGTGCAGTCTCGCAGTGTCACAGTGTGCAGTCTCGCGGTGTCACAGTGTGCAGTCTCGCGGTGTCACAGTGTGCAGTCTCGCAGTGTCACAGTGTGCAGTCTCGCAGTGTCACAGTGTGCAGTCTCGCAGTGTCACAGTGTGCAGTCTCGCGGTGTCACCGTGTGCAGTCTCGCGGTGACAGATATTTATCTGACAGGTTATTTCTGATCTGGAGAAGCAGAGAGAGCTGCAGACCCCAGGAGATGGAGCGACGCACTTTGTGGGGAGACAGGATTATCCCAGCCAGAGAGACACCAGGGGTAATTATTTCTGGTGGATACAGTGTCTGTCTCTTCCTCTCTGCTTACTGTCCTAGCTCACATCGCTGGCACAGTCTCATCTCCCGGGGCTTCCAGTTCTGCCTGTGTCTGTCTGTGTCTCACACACCTCTCCTAGCTCACATCGCTGGCACAGTCTCATCTCCCGGGGCTTCCGGTTCTGTCTGTCTCTGCATGTCTCTCTCACACACCTCTCCCAGCTCACATCGCTGGCACAGTCTCATCTCCCGAGGCTTCCAGTTCTGCCTGTGTCTGCCTGTGTCTCTCACACACCTCTCCCAGCTCACATCGCTGGCACAGTCTCATCTCACAGGGCTTCCAGTTCTGTCTGTGTCTGCCTGTCTCTCTCACACACCTCTCCTAGCTCACATCGCTGGCACAGTCTCATCTCCCGGGGCTTCCAGTTCTGCCTGTCTCTCTCTCTCACACCTCTCCTAGCTCACATCGCTGGCACAGTCTCATCTCCCGGGGCTTCCAGTTCTGCCTGTCTCTCTCTCACACACCTCTCCTAGCTCACATCGCTGGCACAGTCTCATCTCCCGGGGCTTCCGTTCTGTCTGTGTCTGCCTGTCTCTTTCACACACCTCTCCTAGCTCACATCGCTGGCACAGTCTCATCTCCCGGGGCTTCCAGTTATGTCTGTGTTGCCTGTCTCTCTCACACACCTTTCCCAGCTCACATCACTGGCACAGTCTCACCTCCTGGGCTTCCGGTTCTCTCTGTCTGCCTGTATCTCTCACACACCTCTCCCAGCTCACATCGCTGGCACAGTCTCATCTCACAGGGCTTCCAGTTCTGTCTGTGTCTGCCTGTCTCTCTCACACACCTCTCCCAGCTCACATCGCTGGCCCAGTCCCATCTCCCGGGGCTTCCAGTTCTGTCTGTGTCTGCCTGTATCTCTCACACACCTCTCCTAGCTCACATCGCTGGCACAGTCTCATCTCCCGGGGCTTCCAGTTCTGCCTGTCTCTCTCTCACACACCTCTCCTAGCTCACATCGCTGTCACTGTCTCATCTCCCGGGGCTTCCAGTTCTGTCTGTGTCTGCCTGTGTCTCTCACACACCTCACCTAGCTCACATCGCTGGCACTGTCTCATCTCCCGGGGCTTCCAGTTCTGTCTGTGTCTGCCTGTATCTCTCACACACCTCTCCTAGCTCACATCACTGGCACAGTCTCACCTCCCGGGGTTTCCAGTTCTGTCTGTGTCTGCCTGTATCACTCACACACCTCTCCTAGCTCACATCGCTGGCACAGACTCATCTCCCGGGCTTCCCGTTCTGTCTGTCTCTGCCTGTCTCTCACACACCTCTCCTAGCTCACATCGCTGGCACAGTCTCATCTCCCGGGGCTTCCAGTTCTGTCTGTGTCTGCCTGTCTCTCACACACCTCTCCTAGCTCACATCGCTGGCACAGGCTCATCTCCCGGGGCTTCCAGTTCTGTCTGTGTCTGCCTGTCTCTCTCACACACCTCTCCCAGCTCACATCGCTGGCACTGTCTCATCTCCCGGGGCTTCCAGTTCTGTCTTTCTGTCTGTGTCTCACACACGTCTCCTAGGTCACATCGCTGTCACTGTCTCATCTCCCGGGTGTGACGATAGCTTCCACAGGCTTATTAATATTACACAAAAATAATTGGGTTTGAACTGAACGAGGCTTAAGATATAATAAATTGTATTTATTCCTTAGAATAAAGGTGAACACAACAGATAATACAGTAACAAACAAGAAGTACACTTACTTAAGGGTTGGGGAATGAGAAGTATGATGTAGCATTTCTTTCAGCAGTGAGGAAATCATTCAGGTGATATCAGGTAACCATATCAGCAAACGAAGACAAAAGATATATGGGTGGACAGCAGTTTATAAACCATTCTCCTTCTATTCTTAACCTTAAGCACAGGGGATTGGTTTACAATTACCTCCAGCCACTCACTAACGTGGGAAAGCATTCTGACCCATGCCCCCCTGCTAGTTGGCACATGGGCAGTAGAACTCTGGGGGTCTCATTTCTGAAGCCCCACATTTACGTCAGGAATGCCAGAAAGTCTACTCTTTGGAGTTCTGGCAGGAAAACCTTTGTTGAAAGGTGTTAACTGGAACACTTAAGACCTGCCCTGGTTTGGGCTTCGGATAAACAGTGAGGGTGATAAAACTCTTTGAACAGCACTTAAATCCTAGACATAGCGGCGTCCCCAGGGCCATCTGCTACCTTATGGCCCAAAAGAATTTCCTTTTGAACTTATCCCTACCTTAGGATACACTATTAAGCATAAAACATAAACGTATTAAAATATCCGGTTCCGTTAGGTTTAGCAGGTCCAAACTTCCCAGTTCGCATTGTCAGAACTGGGACACCATATGGTCAAAAAAGCGACTTGCTACGACCTAAGAAACCGGAGTTACACAATGCACATTAAATCATTTTAATACAAAAATCTCCATTGACAAAGAAATCTCAGCTTTTCACTAAATCCCCATTGAAAACAACGGGCAGCTCCGCCATAGACTTTCAATGGCAAATCGCCGCCATTGAAGTCAATGGGGGTTTTCTGCCATTGAAGTCTATGGGAAAAGTCCCGAACTTCAAGGGGGTCCATACTCCGTCGGGTTGGTCCAAGCGGGTCAAGGATGGTTCTACAGCGATGCCGGAGCAGTGGCTACAGATACCCCAAACCCTGATCCGCTGAACCCTCCGGAACCGGAGATATGGATTCCTAAAATTCAGCATTTCTCACTTAGTCATTTTTCTGAGCCGTTTCTGCCACCGCCGGCAAAGCCTATGGCGCGACCCGCTCTATCTGGTTCGACCCTTATCGGGGGTCCAGGATTCGGGGACCCGGTGGTGGTCGAGTGGGGGGACCCTTAGGAACTAGGGGCAAAAAGAATTTTATCCCTAGGTGCCCTAGAACAGTTTATTCCCCCGCTAATTGACGTTGAACTTGACCCAGTGATTTTAGCTCTTTTGAAGGACATTGTATCCGCTTTGTGGTTTGCGGTCTGGACGGCAGCCAACTAGGTTACCTCGAGGCATCTCCATTGAAGTCAATGAGCCCATTGACTTTCAATGGGAAACCGCCGCTCTCCCTCTCGGACGCCACCTGCTGGTCACTACAGGAAACAGGACGAAAACAGCACAAATTCCTATTGAAATGCATTGAGCCCTAATGGCGGCCAATGGGGACCTGCAAAATGGTGCCTGAAAAGGCGGGAAAACTACACAAAGAGCTATAATCATTAAAGAATTATTACCCTTGTGCTCCCGGATGGATTCTAGTGTGTGTGTGATGCAAACACTGAGTAACCAGACATTACAATGGAACAGGGGAAAATACATTTACATGTCATAACAAGGGTTACATCACATTTCTGGACCTCAGCCCAGTTAACCCCTTGTCTCCCTGGTGCGGTCAGGGGTGGCCAAATGGGGTGCAACCCCTTTAATACCGGGCCACCCCCTCTCTCCCTCTACACCGGGGCTTCCAGTTCAGTCTGTGTCTGCCTGTGTCTCTCACACACCTCTCCTAGTTCACATCGCTGGCACAGTCTCACCTCCCGGGGCTTCCAGTTCTCTCTGTGTCTGCCTGTCTCTCACACACCTCTCCTAGCTCACATCGCTGGCACAGTCTCATCTCCCGAGGCTTCCAGTTCTGTCTGTGTCTACCTGTGTCTCTCACACACCTCTCCTAGCTCACATCGCTGGCACTGTCTCATCTCCCGGGGCTTCCAGTTCAGTCTGTGTCTGCCTGTGTCTCTCACACACCTCTCCTAGCTCACATCACTGGCACTGGCACAGTCTCATCTCCTGGGGCTTCCAGTTCTGTCTGTGTCTGCCTGTCTCTCACACACCTCTCCTAGCTCACATCGCTGGCACAGTCTCATCTCCCGAGGCTTCCAGTTCTGTCTGTGTCTGCCTGTCTCTCTCACACACCTCTCCCAGCTCACATCGCTGGCACTGTCTCATCTCCCGGGGCTTCCAGTTCTGTCTGTCTGTCTGTGTCTCACACACGTCTCCTAGCTCACATCGCTGTCACTGTCTCATCTCCCGGGGCTTCCAGTACTGTATGTGTCTGCCTGTGTCTCCCACACACCTCTCCTAGTTCACATCACTGGCACAGTCTCATCTCCCGGGGCTTCCAGTACTGTCTGTGTCTGCCTGTGTCTCTCACACACCTCTCCTAGCTCACATCGCTGGCACAGTCTCACCTCCCGGGGCTTCCAGTTCTATCTGTGTCTGCCTGTCTCTCACACACCTCTCCTAGCTCACATCGCTGGCACAGTCTCATCTCCCGAGGCTTCCAGTTCTGTCTGTGTCTGCCTGTGTCTCTCACACACCTCTCCTAGCACACATCGCTGGCACAGTCTCATCTCCCGAGGCTTCCAGTTCTGTCTGTGTTTGCCTGTGTCTCTCACACACCTCTCCTAGCTCACATCGCTGGCACTGTCTCATCTCCCGGGGCTTCCAGTTCAGTCTGTGTCTGCCTGTGTCTCTCACACACCTCTCCTAGCTCACATCACTGGCACAGTCTCATCTCCCGGGACTTCCAGTTCTGTCTGTGTCTGCCTGTGTCTCTCACACACCTCTCCTAGCTCACATCACTGGCACAGTCTCATCTCCCGGGACTTCCAGTTCAGTCTGTGTCTGCCTGTGTCTCTCACACACCTCTCCTACCTCACATCGCTGGCACAGTCTTATCTCCAGGGGCTTCCAGTTCTATCTGCGTCTGCCTGTCTCTCACACACCTCTCCTAGCTCACATCGCTGGCACAGTCTCATCTCACAGGGCTCCAGTTCTGTCTGTGTCTAGAAAAAAGAAGAAAAAAACAGCGCAAAAAAACCTCATGGTGTAGTATTTAAAGAATATTTATAGAATAAAAAAGGTGATTATTGCACGTACATCAAGAAAAAGCATATATCAACAGGACATGTTTTGGACATGTTACCACTCTTGAAAACTGCTCCGTGTGGGCTCACTGTCTCTCTGGATGGTCCTCTTATCTTCAATAACCGTCCCAGCGAGGGCTGTCCTTTGACTGTGAGTGTCCTTTGACTGTATATCCGGATTGGCACAATTGTGGTCTCCCAGATGAGGAGACTCAGCTGAAGGAAACTGCTGCTGTCCCTCCTGACCACGATTTGCATATCCCCTTCACATGTTATTGGACATTCATCGCTTTCACCATCCGCGAGCAGGCGGGAGTGATACAAGGGCGCCGTCTGATGATGTCAGGACGACTGCGGCTCAACCCGGAATGGCCTGTGTGAGCACAGCGTTTGCCACGATCACAGCTGATGGGAGATCCCTCACAGAGGTTTGAACTTCCCGCCGAGTGACCCGCTGGAGATCAGAGACTAACGCTTTTGAGCAGACTCACACTGTGGGGTGAATCCCTAACGAGGTGCGCACCCCTCGCTGGGACGGTTATTGAAGATAAGAGGACCATCCAGAGAGACAGTGAGCCCACACGGAGCAGTTTTCAAGAGTGGTAACATGTTCAAAACATGTCCTGTTGATATATGCTTTTTCTTGATGTACGTGCAATAATCACCTTTTTTATTCTATAAATATTCTTTAAATACTACACCATGAGGTTTTTTTGCGCTGTTTTTTTCTTCTTTTTTCTGTATTAGTTGGACAGCTGAGCCATCCCCTAGAAACTGCAGCATAAAACCTCCCTATAAAGGTTGTATATTACTTTGTTCACAATATCACTTAACCTCTATACACCACTAATGAGCGCATTATCTGTTTTATTCACTCTGTCTGTGTCTGCCTGTGTCTCTCACACATCTCTCCTAGTTCACATCACTGGCACAGTCTCATCTCCCGGGGCTTCCAGTTCTGTCTGTGTCTGCCTGTGTCTCTCACACATCTCTCCTAGTTCACATCACTGGCACAGTCTCATCTCCCGGGGCTTCCAGTTCTGTCTGTGTCTGCCTGTGTCTCTCACACACCTCTCCTAGCTCACATCGCTGGCACAGTCTCATCTCCCGGGGCTTCCAGTTCTGTCTGTGTCTGCCTGTGTCTCTCACACACCTCTCCTAGCTCACATCGCTGGCACAGTCTCATCTCCCGGGGCTTCCAGTTCTGTCTGTGTCTGCCTGTGTCTCTCACACATCTCTCCTAGCTCACATCACTGGCACAGTCTCATCTCCCGGGGCTTCCAGTTCTGTCTGTGTCTGCCTGTGTCTCTCACACACCTCTCCTAGCTCACATCGCTGGCACAGTCTCATCTCCCGGGGCTACCAGTTCTGTCTGTGTCTGCCTGTGTCTCTCACACACCTCTCCTAGCTCACATCGCTGGCACAGTCTCATTTCCCGGGGCTTCCAGTTCTGTCTTTGTCTCTCACACACCTCTCCTAGCTCACATCACTGGCACAGTCTCATCTCCCGGGGCTTCCTCCGCCACTCTCTCTCACACACACACTTCACTTTCTCTCACACACATACACACACTTCTCTCTCTCACACTTCTCAATCACACACACTTCTCTCTTTCTCTCACACACACACATGCACACACCTCTCAAACACAAACATACACTTCTCTCTCACGCACACACTTCTCTCTCACACACACCCACACTTCTCTCTCACACATTCACACCCAAACTTCTCTCTCACACACCTCACACACACCTTGCTCTCTTTCGCGCACACCTCTCTCTCTCGCACACACCTCTCTCTCTCGCACACACCTCTCTCTCTCGCACACACCTCTCTCTCTCGCACACACCTCTCTCTCTCGCACACACCTCTCTCTCTCGCACACACCTCTCTCTCTCGCACACACCTCTCTCTCTCGCACACACCTCTCTCTCTCGCACACACCTCTCTCTCTCGCACACACCTCTCTCTCTCGCACACACCTCTCTCTCTCGCACACACCTCTCTCTCTCGCACACACCTCTCTCTCTCGCACACACACACCTCTCACGCACACACACCTCTCGCGCACACACACCTCTCTCGCGCACACACACCTTTCTCGCGCACAGACACCTCACGTGCACACACACCTTTCTCGCGCACACACACACACACCTCTCTCGCACACACCTCACCCACACACACCTCTCTCGCGCACACACACACCTCTCTCGCGCACACACACCCCTCTCTCGCGCGCACACACACACCCCTCTCTCGCGCGCACACACACACCCCTCTCTCGCGCGCACACACACACACCCCTCTCTCGCGCGCACACACACACACCCCTCTCTCGCGCGCACACACACCTCTCTCGCGCACACACACACCTCTCTCGCGCACACACACACCTCTCTCGTGCACACACACACCTCTCTCGCGCACACACACCTCTCTCGCGCACACACACCTCTCTCGCACGCGCACACACCTCTCTCGCGCACACACACACAGCTCTCTCGCGCACGCACACACCTCTCTCGCACACACACACACCTCTCGCACACACACACACACACACACACCACTCTCGCGCGCGCACACACACACGTCTCGCGCGCGCACACACACACGTCTCGCGCGCGCACACACACACGTCTCTCGCGCACACACACACGTCTCTCGCGCACACACACACGTCTCTCGCGCACACACACACGTCTCTCGCGCACACACACACGTCTCTCGCGCACACACACACGTCTCTCGCGCACACACACACGTCTCTCGCGCACACACACACGTCTCTCGCGCACACACACACGTCTCTCGCGCACACACACACGTCTCTCGCGCACACACACACCTCTCTCGCGCACACACACACCTCTCTCGCGCACACACACACCTCTCTCGCGCACACACACACCTCTCTCGCGCGCACACACACACCTCTCTCGCGCACACACACACACCTCTCTCGCGCACACACCTCTCTCGCGCGCACACACACACACCTCCCTCGCGCACACACACACCTCCCTCGCGCACACACACACCTCTCTCGCACACACACACCTCTCTCGCGCACGCACACACACCTCTCTCGCGCAAACACACACCTCTCTCGCGCACACACACACACACCTCTCTCGCGCACACACACACACACACACACCTCTCTCGCGCACACACACACCTCTCTCGAGCGCACACAAACACCTCTCTCGCGCACACACAAACACCTCGCGCACACACACCTCCCTCGCGCACACACACACACCTCTCTCGCGCACACACACCTCGCTCGCGCACACACACCTCTCTCGCGCACACACACCTCTCTCGCGCACACACAAACACACCTCTCTCGCGCACACAAACACACCTCTCGCGCGCACACACACACACCTCTCGCGCGCACACACACACACACCTCTCGCGCGCACACACACACACCTCGCGCGCGCACACACCTCTCTCGCGTGCACACACACACACCTCTCTCGCGCGCACACACCTCTCTCGCGCACACACACATACACCTCTCTCGCGCGCACACACCTCTCTCGCGCACACACACATACACCTCTCTCACGCACACACACCTCTCTCGTGCACACACACACATACCTCCCTCGCGCACACACACACACACCTCTCTCGCGCACACACACCTCTCTCGCGCACACACACACACACACCTCTCTCGCGCACACACACACACACCTCTCTCGCGCACACAAACACACCTCTCTCACTCACCTCTCCTAGCTCACATCACTGGCACAGTCTCATCTCCCGGGGCTTCCAGTTCTGTCTGTGTCTCTCACACACCTCTCCTAGCTCACATCGCTGGCACAGTCTCATCTCCCGAGGCTTCCAGTTCTATCTGTGTCTGCCTGTGTCTCACACACCTCTCCCAGCTCACATCACTGGCACAGTCTCATCTCCCGGGGCTTCCAGTTCTGTCTGTGTCTCTCACACACCTCTCCTAGCTCACATCGCTGGCACAGTCTCATCTCCCGGGGCTTCCAGTTCTGCCTGTGTCTTTCACACACCTCTCCTAGCTCACATCGCTGGCACTGTCTCATCTCCCGGGGCTTCCAGTTCTATCTGTGTCTGCCTGTGTCTCTCACACACCTCTCCAAGCTCACATAGCTGGCACAGTCTCATCTCCCGGGGCTACCAGTTCTGTCTGTGTCTGCCTGTGTCTCTCATACACCTCTCCTAGCTCACATCCCTGGCACAGTCTCATCTCCCGGGGCTTCCTCCTCCACTCTCTCACACACACACTTCTCTCTCTCACACTTCTCACTCACACACACTTCTCTCTCTCTCACACACACACACATGCACACACCTCTCAAACACAAACACACACTTCTCTCTCACGCACACACTTCTTTCTCACACACACCCACACTTCTCTCTCACACATTCACACCCACACTTCTCTCTCACACCCACACTTCTCTCTCACACCCAAACTTCTCTCTCACACACCTCACACACACACAAACCTTGCTCTCTTTCGCGCACACACCTTGCTCTCTTTCGCACACACCTCTTTCTCTCGCACACACCTCTTTCTCTCGCACACACCTCTCTCTCGCACACACCCCTCTCTCTCGCACACACACCTCTCTCTCGCACACACACCTCTCTCTCGCACACACACCTCTCTCTCTCGCGCACACACACCTCTCTCTCTCGCGCACACACACCTCTCTCTTTCGCGCACACACACCTCTCTCTCGCGCACACACACCTCTCTCGCGCACACACAAACACACCTCTCGCGCGCGCGCACACACACCTCTCGCACGCGCGCACACACACCTCTCGCACGCGCGCACACACACCTCTCGCGCGCACGCACACACACCTCTCGCACACACACACACACGCACCTCTCGCGCGCACACACACGCACCTCTCGCGCACGCGCACGCGCACACACACACCTCTCTCGCGCACACACACACCTCTCTCGCACACGTACTTCTCTCACACACACACACTTCTCTCACACGTACTTCTGTCTCACACACTTCTCTCTCTCCCTTCTCTCACACACTTCTCTCTCACATACTTCTCTCTCTCTCTTCTAGTTTCAGGGGATGAGTTGACTGATTCCTGGTCTTGGGCTTCATATCTGGAGGAGCAGAAATATATCACCGCCCCCCTCAGTCTGTTTCAGGAGGTGTGTGAGGAGGAGGCTGGCACTGTACCTGTGCTGTGTATACATGGCATGGTGTAGTAGTGTGTGAGGGTGAGGCTGGCACTGCCGCTGCCCACGCTGTACCTGTGCTGTGTATACATGTCATGGTGTAGTAGTGTGTGAGGGTGAGGGTGAGGCTGGCACTGCCGCTGCCCGCACTGTACCTGTGCTGTGTATACATGTCATGGTGTAGTAGTGTGTGTGGGGGGGGGGGAGGCTGGCACTGCCGCTGCCCGCGCTGTACCTGTGCTGTGTATACATGTCATGGTGTAGTAGTGTGTGAGGGTGAGGCTGGCACTTCCACTGCCCGCACTGTACCTGTGCTGTGTATACATGGCATGGTGTAGGAGTGTGTGAGGGGGGAGGCTGGCACTGCCGCTGCCCGCACTGTACCTGTGCTGTGTATACATGTCATGGTGTAGTAGTGTGTGAGGGGGGAGGCTGGCACTGCCGCTGCCCGCGCTGTACCTGTGCTGTGTATACATGGCATGGTGTAGTAGTGTGTGAGGGTGAGGCTGGCACTGCCGCTGCCCACGCTGTACCTGTGCTGTGTATACATGTCATGGTGTAGTAGTGTGTGAGGGTGAGGGTGAGGCTGGCACTGCCGCTGCCCGCACTGTACCTGTGCTGTGTATACATGTCATGGTGTAGTAGTGTGTGTGGGGGGGGGGGAGGCTGGCACTGCCGCTGCCCGCGCTGTACCTGTGCTGTGTATACATGTCATGGTGTAGTAGTGTGTGAGGGTGAGGCTGGCACTTCCACTGCCCGCACTGTACCTGTGCTGTGTATACATGGCATAGTGTAGTAGTGTGTGAGGGTGAGGCTGGCACTTCCACTGCCCGCACTGTACCTGTGCTGTGTATACATGGCATGGTGTAGTAGTGTGTGAGGAGGAGGCTGGTACTGCCGCTGCCCGCGCTGTACCCGTGCTGTGTATACATGTCATGGTGTAGAAGTGTGTGTGAGGGGGAGGCTGGCACTGCTGCTGCCCGCACTGTACCTGTGCTGGGTATACATGTCATGATGTAGTAGTGTATGAGGAGGAGGCTGGCACTGCCACTGCCCGCGCTGTACCTGTGCTGTGTATACATGTCATGGGGTAGTATTGTGTTTGAGGGGGAGGCTGGCACTGCCGCTGCCCGCGCTGTACCTGTGCTGTGTATACATGTCATGGTGTAGTAGTGTGTGTGAGGCTGGCACTGCCGCTGCCCGCACTGTACCTGTGCTGTGTATACATGTCATGGTGTAGTAGTGTGTGTGAGAGGGAGGCTGGCACTGCCGCTGCCCGCGCTGTACCTGTGCTGTGTATACATGTCATGGTGTAGTAGTGTGTGTGAGGGAGGCTGGCACTGCCGCTGCCCGCACTGTACCTGTGCTGTGTATACATGGCATGGTGTAGTAGTGTGTGTGAGAGGGAGGCTGGCACTGCCACTGCCCGCACTGTACCTGTGCTGTGTATACATGTCATGGTGTAGTAGTGTGTGAGGGGGGAGGCTGGCACTGCCGCTGTCCGTGCTGAACCTGTGCTGGGTATACATGTCATGGTGTAGTAGTGTGTGAGGAGGAGGCTGGCACTGCCGCTGCCCGCGCTGTACCTGTGCTGTGTATACACGTCATGGTGTAGTAGTGTGTGTGTGAGGAGGAGGCTGGCACTGCCACTGCCCGCGCTGTACCTGTGCTGTGTATACACGTCATGGTGTAGTAGTGTGTGTGTGAGGAGGAGGCTGGCACTGCCGCTGCCCGCGCTATACCTGTGTATACACGTCATGGTGTAGTAGTGTGTGTGTGGGGAATCTTTTTTATTTTAAATACAAAATACAAATATTTACAAATACACACAATACTTACAGAATAGCATCCAGAAAATGACATAAACAATACATTTAACTTACAGAGATTCCCTTTTCAAAGATATCTAAACGCATCTCTCCAACCTCTCAGATTCCCCCTGCTATATACACTTTACATCTGATAGATAAATAACACAAAGTAATCAGGCAAGTTTCCTGCAAAAAGAAAATCTAATTCTTAATGTCCTTTAGACTAGAAAAGACTTGAGTCTGTATCTTTTTCCCCTTAACACTATTCACATTAATTAGTTGCCGCCTTCAGCGGAGAGGGGCACTTTGCATATTTAGTGAATCACCACCACCCTTTTTTTTTCTTTTTGACCATTTTCTTTTTCCCGGGGGGACTCTCTGACGGCAGATTTCTCTTATTCGATGGTCCGGCCATCTCAATGTCCTGAATAGATCCAGACCGCTGCGAGGTCTGACTGTCCGACATATCGGGGTCTGCGTCATCCATCTTTTCACCCCAACTCTTTTCCTCCAATACCTCATATGTATTGTGCTGTGAGATCTCTTCTTGGACAGTTTCTATAGTTTTCTTTCCAGCTGAGCTGGTTTGGGCAGCCTTGTTTTTACTTGTTATTGTTCCCCATTCATTATCGCCATCTTTGCGAGGTTTGCCGCCATCTTTGCAGGGTTCGCCGCCATCTTTGCAGGGTTCGCCGCCATCTTTGTGGGGTTCGCCACCATCTTTGTGGGGTTCGCCACCATCTTTGCGGGACTCGACGCCATCTTTGCTCAGATCGCTCCTGTGTTCTCCGTCTGACCCCCTTTGGGCTGGAAGTGTATATGTCAGACCCAGAGACTTTAAAACCTCTTCTACAGGTGCAAGTTGAAGACTTTCTGATGACCCTGCTTTATTCTCTTTATCACTAGGAGATGCTGTATTCTGTACTCTAGACATTTCATTCTGCCTGTAATGGTTGTGTTCGGCTTCTGGGCAATCTTTAAAGGAATGACCACATTTATAGCACAGGTTGCAGACAATGTCCTTGTCACACTCAGAGCTTTGATGACCAATAGAACCACATAAAGTGCACCTGATTTTGTCACATGCTGAGCTTAAGTGCCTGGGGGAATCACATTTAAAACATTTTTTAGGCTGTCCCCAATAAAAACATCGCCCGCGATCCCTTCCTATATATATGGCGTTTGGGAGGTGACATGCCACATTGTGTGTGTATCTAAGTTTAACTTTAAACTTGTAACCCCCATTCCAGAAACCTTCCGCATCCATACTTTTCACTGGACCAGACTGAATATCGCACTGTCTTTGTAGCCAAAAACATATATCATTCTACCGCTACAGTCTCAATATCAAAGATAATATTCACTTCCACGGTCACAGGGCGAGAAACCTGGATAACTTTAAAGAATTCCCATTCTGGATTATCCTTCACTTCTCTATAACGAAACCAGAATTTTTCTAGCCCTTCTGGTGTCTTAAAGCTGACTTCGTAGTTTCTGCTATTAGGGGCATGTAACAAAGCATAAACCTCACTGGGTTGGAAGCCAAGAGAAACTTTGATCAAGTCTTTTCCTACAACAAATCTGTCCGGTATAGGAACCATATCCCCCCAATAATGCAGTCTGACTACGTTCCTGCGCTTTCTGGCATCATCAAATGACAAATAAGATGTACCTGGGCGTCTTGTACTCCATGCTGACTGCTGTGGGGGAGCTGGCTCAGCCGCTCCTGTTGGTTTTGCTGCCGTTCCTGCTTCAGCTAAGGACTTTGCTTTTGCCGCTCCTGTTTCTGCTAAGGGCTTTGATGCTGCTGCAGTCTGTATGGATTTCTCTCCCACTTTAGGAATCTCCATTTCTTGCGCCTCAAAAGCCTCTACTGCTTCAGCGTTCTCCACTGCTTCAGCCATTTCTATTTCAGACACTTCTTCATGTGCCTGGGCTGTTTGCTGCTCTGTCTCAGGTGTATTGCCAGCATCATTCAGGTTCTCAACCTGGGCTGTTTGCTGTGTGTCTGACTTGGGTGTGGCTGCTAATTCCTGCACCTGTCTGCAACCATCAGCTGCTTGTAGTCTCTCTGTATCAGGTAGAGTTGTATGCAGTTTCTCTATCTCCGGTGCAGCTGTATGCAGGGTCACTGCGTCAGGTACAGTTGTTTGCGGGGTCACTGCGTCAGGTACAGTTGTTTGCGGGGTCACTGCGTCAGGTGCAGCTGCTTGCGGGGTCTCTGTCTCAGGTGTAGCTGTAGTTGCCTGTGCATTAGTGTGTATGTCCTTGCCAATTTGTGGGATAACAATTTCTGTGACCCCAAGTCTCCTTTTCTCATGCTCTGCCTGCCTTTTACTCTTGGCTTCACTAAACCTTGAGCTGTTTTTAGCCGCAGTTCTCTTACCCGTCTGGTTCTGAGCCGGACTTTCAGTATTCTCCATTTCAGATTCTTTCTGCCCAACATTTTCATTCATCTCTTTTTCCACATTTTCTGACTCTTTCTTTTGCAAACATTTCTGCACTTTAGCTTCCAGGGAAACTTTCTTATCCGCATTCAGATTAGCTTGAGACCTGGTTCCCACCTGGTCCCCACTGTGTGAGGGGGGGGAGGCTGGCACTGCCGCTGCCCGCGCTGTACCTGTGCTGTGTATACATGGCATGGTGTAGTAGTGTGTGAGAGGGAGGCTGGCACTGCCGCTGCCCACGCTGTACCTGTGCTGTGTATACATGGCATGGTGTAGTAGTGTGTGAGAGGGAGGCTGGCACTGCCGCTGCCCGCACTGTACCTGTGCTGTGTATACATGGCATGGTGTAGTAGTGTGTGAGGGGGAGGCTGGCACTGCCGCTGCCCGCGCTGTACCTGTGCTGTGTATACATGGCATGGTGTAGTAGTGTGTGTGAGGGGGAGGCTGGCACTGCCGCTGCCCGCGCTGTACCTGTGCTGTGTATACATGGCATGGTGTAGTAGTGTGTGTGAGGGGGAGGCTGGCACTGCCGCTGCCCGCGCTGTACCTGTGCTGTGTATACATGTCATGGTGTAGTAGTGTGTGAGGGGGAGGCTGGCACTGCCGCTGCCCGCGCTGTACCTGTGCTGTGTATACGTGGCATGGTGTAGTAGTGTGTGAGGAGGAGGCTGGCACTGCCGCTGCCCGCGCTGTACCTGTGCTGTGTATACATGGCATGGTGTAGTAGTGTGTGTGAGGGGGAGGCCGGCACTGCCGCTGCCTGCGCTGTACCTGTGCTGTGTATACATGGCATGGTGTAGTAGTGTGTGTGAGAGGGAGGCTGGCACTGCCGCTGCCCGCGCTGTACCTGTGCTGTGTATACATGGCATGGTGTAGTAGTGTGTGTGAGGGGGAGGCTGGCACTGCCGCTGCCCGCGCTGTACCTGTGCTGTGTATACATGGCATGGTGTAGTAGTGTGTGTGAGAGGGGGAGGCTGGTACCACCGCTGCCCGCGCTGTACCTGTGCTGTGTATACATGGCATGGTGTAGTAGTGTGAGTGAGAGGGAGGCTGGCGCTGCCTGCGCTGTACCTGTGCTGTGTATACATGGCATGGTGTAGTAGTGTGTGTGAGGGGGAGGCTGGCACTGCCAGTGCCCGCACTGTACCTGTGCCCGCACTGTACCTGTGCTGTGTATACATATCATGGTGTAGTAGTGTGTGTGAGGGGAGGCTGGCACTGCCACTGCCCGCGCTGTACCTGTGCTGTATATACATGTCATGGTGTAGTAGTGTGAGTGAGAGGGAGGCTGGCACTGCCGCTGCCCGCGCTGTACCTGTGCTGTATATACATGTCATGGTGTAGTAGTGTGTGTGAGGGGAGGCTGGCACTGCCACTGCCCGCGCTGTACCTGTGCTGTGTATACATGTCATGGTGTAGTAGTGTGTGTGAGGGGGAGGCTGGCACTGCCGCTGCCCGCGCTGTACCTGTGCTGTGTATACATGTCATGGTGTAGTAGTGTGTGTGTGAGGGGAGGCTGGCACTGCTGCTGCCCGCGCTGTACCTGTGCTGTGTATACATGGCATGGTGTAGTAGTGTGTGAGGGGGAGGCTGGCACTGCCGCTGCCCGCGCTGTACCTGTGCTGTGTATACATGTCATGGTGTAGTAGTGTGTGTGAGGGGGAGGCTGGCACTGCTGCTGCCCGCGCTGTACCTGTGCTGTGTATACATAGCATGGTGTAGTAGTGAGTGTGAGGGGGAGGCTGGCGCCGCCGCTGCCCGCGCTGTACCTGACCCCTTCTCTCTCCTGCAGTGGCAGTTGGTGACCCCTCATATGAACGGATTTAAGGTGGGGATGAAGTTAGAGGGAACGGACCCTCAGCATCCATCCATGTACTTTATCCTGACTGTGACTGAGGTGAGCAGGACCCTCCCACCGCAGGGTGACACCGTGACCCCCTCCCACCGCAGGGTGACACCGTGACCCCCTCCCATCGCAGGGTGACACCGTGACCCCCTCCCACCGCAGGGTGACACTGTGACCTATCCCACCGCAGGGTGACACCGTGACCCCCTCCCACCGCAGGGTGACACCGTGACCCCCTCCCACCGCAGGGTGACACCGTGACCCCCTCCCACCGCAGGGTGACACCGTGACCCCCTCCCACCGCAGGGTGACACCGTGACCCCCTCCCACCGCAGGGTGACACCGTGACCCCCTCCCACCGCAGGGTGACACCGTGACCCCCTCCCACCGCAGGGTGACACCGTGACCCCCTCCCACCGCAGGGTGACACCGTGACCCCCTCCCACCGCAGGGTGACACCGTGACCCCCTCCCACCGCAGGGTGACACCGTGACCCCCTCCCACCGCAGGGTGACACCGTGACCCCCTCCCACCGCAGGGTGACACCGTGACCCCCTCCCACCGCAGGGTGACACCGTGACCCCCTCCCACCGCAGGGTGACACCGTGACCCCCGTGACCCCCTCCCACCCAGGGTGACACCGTGACCCCCTCCCACCGCAGGGTGACACCGTGACCCCCTCCCACCGCAGGGTGACACCGTGACCCCCTCCCACCGCAGGGTGACACCGTGACCCCCTCCCACCGCAGGGTGACACCGTGACCCCCTCCCACCGCAGGGTGACACCGTGACCCCCTCCCACCGCAGGGTGACACCGTGACCCCCTCCCACCGCAGGGTGACACCGTGACCCCCTCCCACCGCAGGGTGACACCGTGACCCCCTCCCACCGCAGGGTGACACCGTGACCCCCTCCCACCGCAGGGTGACACCGTGACCCCCTCCCACCGCAGGGTGACACCGTGACCCCCTCCCACCGCAGGGTGACACCGTGACCCCCTCCCACCGCAGGGTGACACCGTGACCCCCTCCCACCGCAGGGTGACACCGTGACCCCCTCCCACCGCAGGGTGACACCGTGACCCCCTCCCACCGCAGGGTGACACCGTGACCCCCTCCCACCGCAGGGTGACACCGTGACCCCCTCCCACCGCAGGGTGACACCGTGACCCCCTCCCACCGCAAGGTGACACCGTGACCCCCTCCCACCGCAGGGTGACACCGTGACCCCCTCCCACCGCAGGGTGACACCGTGACCCCCTCCCACTGCAGGGTGACACCGTGACCCCCTCCCACTGCAGGATGACACCGTGACCCCCTCCCACTGCAGGATGACACCGTGACCCCTTCCCACTGCAGGTTGACACCGTGACCCCCTCCCACCGCAGGGTGACACCGTGACCCCCTCCCACCGCAGGGTGACACCGTGACCCCCTCCCACCGCAGGGTGACACTGTGACCCCCTCCCACCGCAGGGTGACACCGTGACCCCCTCCCACAGCAGGGTGACACCGTGACCTATCCCACCGCAGGGTGACACCGTGACCCCCTCCCACCGCAGGGTGACACCGTGACCTATCCCACCGCAGGGTGACACCGTGACCCCCTCCCACCGCAGGGTGACACCGTGACCCCCTCCCACCGCAGGGTGACACCGTGACCCCCTCCCACCGCAGGGTGACACCGTGACCTATCCCACCGCAGGGTGACACCGTGACCTATCCCACCGCAGGGTGACACTGTGACCCCCTCCCACCCAGGGTGACACCGTGAGCCCCTCCCACCCAGGGTGACACCGTGACCCCCTCCCACCCAGGGTGAAACTGTGACCCCCTCCCACCCAGGGTGACACCGTGACCCCCTCCCACCACAGGGTGACACCGTGACCCCCTCCCACCGCAGGGTGACACCGTGACCCCCTCCCACCCAGGGTGACACCGTGACCCCCTCCCACCGCAGGGTGACACCGTGACCCCCTCCCACCGCAGGGTGACACCGTGACCCCCTCCCACCGCAGGGTGACACCGTGACCCCCTCCCACCGCAGGGTGAAACTGTGACCCCCTCCCACCGCAGGATGACACCGTGACCCCCTCCCACCGCAGGGTGACACCGTGACCCCCTCCCACCCAGGGTGACACCGTGACCCCCTCCCACCGCAGGGTGACACAGTGACCCCCTCCCACCCAGGGTGAAACTGTGACCCCCTCCCACCCAGGGTGACACCGTGACCCCCTCCCACCACAGGATGACACCGTGACCCCCTCCCACCGCAGGGTGACACCGTGACCCCCTCCCACCCAGGGTGACACCGTGACCCCCTCCCACTGCAGGGTGACACCGTGACCCCCTCCCACCGCAGGATGACACCGTGACCCCCTCCCACCGCAGGGTGACACCGTGACCCCCTCCCACCCAGGGTGACACCGTGACCCCCTCCCACCGCAGGGTGACACGTGACCCCCTCCCACTGCAGGGTGACACCGTGACCCCCTCCCACCGCAGGGTGACACCGTGACCCCCTCCCACCGCAGGGTGAAACCGTGACCCCCTCCCACCGCAGGATGACACCGTGACCCCCTCCCACCGCAGGATGACACCGTGACCCCCTCCCACCCAGGGTGACACCGTGACCCCCTCCCACCGCAGGGTGACACAGTGACCCCCTCCCACCCAGGGTGACACTGTGACCAAGACATTTTTCTCTCCCCTCCCTCTCTGTAAATCCCCCTTGCTCTCTGCTTCTCTCTCACCCCCTTCCTCCATGCTTCTCTCTCTCCCTCCTTCTCTCTCTCTACCCTCCCTGCTTCTCTCTCTCCCCCCTACTTCTCTCTCTCTCTCTCTCTCTCCCTCCCTACTTCTCTCTCTCTCTCCACCCCTCCCTGCTTCTCTCTCCACACCTCCCTGCTTCTCTCTCCGCCCCTCCCTGCTTCTCTCCCTCCCTGCCTGCTTCTCTCTCTCCCTTCCTGCTTCTCTCTCTCCCTCCCTGCTTCTCTCTCCCCCTCACCCTGCTTCTCTCCCTCCCTGCCTCCCTCTCTCTCACCCCCTTCCTCCATGCTTCTCTGTCTCCTCCTCCTGGATTCTCTCTCCCCCTCCCTGATTCTCTCTCCCCCCTCCCTGATTCTCTCTCCCCCCTCCCTGATTCTCTCTCCCCCTCCCTGATTCTCTCTCCCCCTCCCTGATTCTCTCCCCCCCCTCCCTGATTCTCTCTCCCCCCTCCCTGATTCTCTCTCCCCCCTCCTTGATTCTCTCTCCCCCTCCATGATTCTCTCTCCCCCCTTGATGATTCTCTCTCCCCCCTCCCTTATTCTCTCTCCCCCTCTCTGCTTCTCCCTCTCTTCCCTGCTTCTCTCCCACTTCCTGCTTCTCTCTTCCCCTCTCTGCTTCTCTCCCACTTCCTGCTTCTCTCTTCCCCTCCCTGCTTCTCTCTTCCCCTCCCTGCTTCTCTCTTCCCCTCCCTGCTTCTCTCCACTTCCCCCTCCCTCTCTGCTTCTCTCTTCCCCCTCTCGGCTTCTCTCTTCCCCCTCCCTCCCTCTCTCCCTCTCTCTCTGCTTCTCTCTCCCCCCTTCCTCTCTCTCTCTGCTTCTCTCTCACACCCTCTTCTTCTCTCCCTCCCCGGCAGGTGTGCGGTTTTCGGATACTTCTGCATTTTGACGGTTATTCCGACTGCCATGATTTTTGGGTTAATGCCGACTCCCCAGATATTCACCCTGCGGGGTGGTGTGAGGGGTCCGGGCACAAGCTACAGCCCCCGAAAGGTAATGAATATATATATATATATATATATATATATATATATATATATATATATATATATTTATTTTGTTGCTAATCACTGATTGTCATATATCTTACATCTATATCTACACACACACAAGCACTTTTGTAGCTGTAGGGGAACGCCTCTCTGTTCTCCTGGGTCAGCACCCTTGTGTGCTATGGCCCTCTCGGTGTCTTGTCCCCTTGTCTTGCTGTCAGCATACAGTACTTCTATGTGCACCAAGACATATTTCCCTCTGGTCAGTCCAGTGTGGACTAAGGAAATCTCTGCAGTCCTCCTTATATCAGCCCAAATGTGAGCTAAGGAAATCTCTGGTCTGCCCTCCTTCTCCTTATATCAGCCCAAATGTGAGCTAAGGAAATCTCTGGTCTGCCCTCCTTCTCCTTATATCAGCCCTAATGTGAGCTAAGGAAATCTCTGGTCTGCCCTCCTTCTCCTTATATCAGCCCAAATGTGAGCTAAGGAAATCTCTGGTCTGCCCTCCTTCTCCTTATATCAGCCCAAATGTGAGCTAAGCAAATCTCTGGTCTGCCCTCCTTCTCCTTATATCAGCCCAAATGTGAGCTAAGGAAATCTCTGGTCTGCCCTCCTTCTCCTTATATCAGCCCAAATGTGACCCAAGGAAATCTCTGCAGTCCTCCTTCTCTTTATATCAGCCCAAATGTGAGTTAAGGAAATCTCGGGTCTGCCCTCCTTCTCCTTATATCAGCCCGAATGTGAGCTAAGGAAATCTCTTTCCTGTTTCTCACAGCAGGCCTTTTCTAACAGTCCTAATCAGCCATGTGGAGTCTGGTTGATTGCCTGTGCAATTAACCAGCACACTGCCGGATGTAGAGTTTTTTCTCAACAGTGATTAGTCCCTGGTTACACTGACCAACAGAATAATCCCTGACTCCATAGGTTTGAGCAATTCCTGTGCAAAGTCACAGTATTGGAGCAGTTTAACGTCATTTCTCAATAGTTCTTCTTATTCATGCATTGCCCCAATGTCCATACACACGCTGTATGTTCTGGTCACGTATTGGGCCTGTGCTCCCCTTCTGCTCTGCAGGGGCACAGGGGGACTCCCTCCTGAATCTTCGTTCTCTTCATCTTCCCCTCGCTCTTTCCTTTTTTTGGGGTCCTTCTTTCACCTCCACAAACACGTCCCGGTCAGAGCTCCCGTCCCGGTCTGATGTGTCCTCCTCCTCCCTCGCCTAGGAGAGCCACACGCCACGCATGTCACATTTCCGCTGAGGAGCAGCAGCACGGAGAGGTGGCAGGGCCTGTGAGATAACAGCCAGGGGAGCCTCAGTTCCCAATGCAGCAGGATGAGGGAGCGCTCATTGCTATCTGTGAGAGGCTGGAAGACTGGTTCTTTTGAAGGGCGAGTGGGAGGCAGTAGGAGGATTTGATTTGTACATCGATTGCATTTTATTTCACTCGGTGTGTCTTATTTTACACAGATATCTCTAACATTGCTTTTTGTTAAGGAGCATTCCCACTTTCTACCACTGGGTGGGAGTATAACTCCATTTATGCTATCACTTATTAGACACTTTGTCACTTTTGGAGATTGATATATATATTTTTTGCAAAGCCAGTATAACCAACACTGATGAGACCAATTAAGGTTGAAACGGCTGTCTGTGGGTGGGTTTACTGGCCATGCATCTTAACCCAGGCTGTGCTCAAAGCTGTGCAATGCAGGACGCATAAGCTTATAGGGGACCATGTTATATGGTTTTGAAGCAAAACGTGGCGCTGTGTGCTCATTTGCATGTCATTTCCCAGAATCCCTTGCTGCAGTGGAATCACTGTGTGCTGGGTTGCAGACCTAGTTGTGCCTGTTTGCTGTACTCTGCTGTGCAGGAGCTGAGGGAGCCTGCGGCAGAGCGTGCTAGCCACACCACATATCCCTCCTCCTGGCCTGAATACAAAAACTATCTCCGCACCTTACCGTCCTTCCTCATGCCCCCGCTTTACCAGGAAGTGGGACAGGACCAGCTCGCTACCGCTTCCGTTATCCCGGTCATTTCTTACCTCACATTACAGCTCTCGGCACCTGAGGGATTGGGAGGGAGAGAGATTGATTGATATAGAAATATATAACACTCCAAATCCTTTACTATCAGTACAGGCGGTGCGCCCCCGCTCCCACTGGCTTCATTTGCATGAGAGGGAGGAACTTCTTGCTGTCTCTCTCTGCGCCTCTCACTCTGCGCCTCTCTCTCTCTGCGCCTCTCTCTCTCTGTGCCCCTCACTCTCTGCGCCTCTCTCTCTCTGCGCCTCTCACTCTGCGCCTCTCTCTCTCTGCGCCTCTCTCTCTCTGCGCCTCTCTCTCTCTGTGCCCCTCACTCTCTGCGCCTCTCACTCTCTGCGCCCCTCTCTCTGCGCCCCTCTCTCTGCGCCTCTCTCTCTCTGCGCCCCTCTCTCTGCGCCTCTCTCTCTCTGCGCCCCTCTCTCTGCGCCTCTCTCTCTCTGCGCCCCTCTCTCTGCGCCTCTCTCTCTCTGCGCCTCTCACTCTCTGCGCCTCTCTCTCTGCGCCTCTCACTCTCTGCGCCTCTCACTCTCTGCGCCTCTCACTCTGCGCCTCTCACTCTCTGCGCCTCTCACTCTCTGCGCCTCTCACTCTGCGCCTCTCACTCTGCGCCTCTCTCTCTCTGCGCCTCTCACTCTCTGCGCCTCTCACTCTGCGCCTCTCACTCTCTGCGCCTCTCACTCTCTGCGCCTCTCACTCTCTGCGCCCCTCTCTCTGCGCCCCTCTCTCTGCGCCTCTCTCTCTCTGCGCCCCTCTCTCTGCGCCTCTCTCTCTCTGCGCCCCTCTCTCTGCGCCTCTCTCTCTCTGCGCCTCTCACTTTCTGCGCCTCTCTCTCTGCGCCTCTCACTCTCTGCGCCTCTCACTCTGCGCCTCTCACTCTCTGCGCCTCTCACTCTTTGCGCCCCTCTCTCTGCGCCCCTCTCTCTGCGCCTCCCTCTCTCTGCGCCCCTCTCTCTGCGCCTCTCTCTCTCTGCGCCCCTCTCTCTCTGCGCCCCTCTCTCTGCGCCTCTCTCTCTCTGCGCCCCTCTCTCTGCGCCTCTCTCTCTCTGCGCCTCTCACTCTCTGCGCCTCTCTCTCTGCGCCTCTCACTCTCTGCGCCTCTCACTCTCTGCGCCTCTCACTCTCTGCGCCCCTCTCTCTGCGCCCCTCTCTCTGCGCCTCTCTCTCTCTGCGCCCCTCTCTCTGCGCCTCTCTCTCTCTGCGCCCCTCTCTCTGCGCCTCTCTCTCTCTGCGCCCCTCTCTCTGCGCCTCTCTCTCTCTGCGCCTCTCACTCTCTGCGCCTCTCTCTCTGCGCCTCTCACTCTCTGCGCCTCTCACTCTCTGCGCCTCTCACTCTCTGCGCCTCTCACTCTGCGACTCTCACTCTCTGCGCCTCTCACTCTCTGCGCCTCTCACTCTGCGCCTCTCACTCTGCGCCTCTCACTCTGCGCCTCTCTCTCTCTGCGCCTCTCACTCTCTGCACCTCTCACTCTGCGCCTCTCACTCTCTGCGCCTCTCACTCTCTGCGCCTCTCACTCTCTGCGCCCCTCTCTCTGCGCCTCTCTCTCTCTGCGCCCCTCTCTCTGCGCCTCTCTCTCTCTGCGCCTCTCTCTCTCTGCGCCTCTCACTCTCTGCGCCTCTCTCTCTGCACCTCTCACTCTCTGCGCCTCTCACTCTGCGCCTCTCACTCTCTGCGCCTCTCACTCTGCGCCTCTCTCTGCGCCTCTCACTCTGCGCCTCTCACTCTGCGCCTCTCACTCTCTGCGCCTCTCACTCTGCGCCTCTCACTCTCTGCGCCTCTCTCTGCGCCTCTCACTCTGCGCCTCTCACTCTCTGCGCCTCTCACTCTGCGCCTCTCACTCTCTGCGCCTCTCACTCTGCGCCTCTCTCTGCGCCTCTCTCTGCGCCTCTCACTCTGCGCCTCTCACTCTCTGCGCCTCTCACTCTCTGCGCCTCTCACTCTCTGCGCCTCTCACTCTCTGCGCCTCTCACTCTCTGCGCCTCTCACTCTCTGCGCCTCTCTCTCTGCGCCTCTCTCATTCTGCGCCTCTCACTCTCGGCGTCTCACTCTGCGCCTCTCTCTCTGCGCCTCTCACTCTCTGCGCCTCACTCTGCGCCTCTCACTCTCTGCGCCTCTCTCTCTGCGCCTCTCACTCTCTGCGCCTCACTCTGCGCCTCTCTCTCTCTGCGCCTCTCACTCTCTGCGCCTCTCACTCTCTGCGCCTCTCACTCTCTGCGCCTCTCTGCGCCTCTCTCTCTCTGCGCCTCTCTCTCTGCGCCTCTCACTCTCTGCGCCTCACTCTGCGCCTCTCTCTCTGCGCCTCTCACTCTCTGCGCCTCACTCTGCGCCTCTCTCTCTCTGCGCCTCTCTCTCTCTGCGCCTCTCTCTCTCTGCGCCTCTCACTCTCTGCGCCTCTCACTCTCTGCGCCTCTCTGCGCCTCTCTCTCTCTGCGCCTCTCTCTCTGCGCCTCTCATTCTGCGCCTCTCACTCTCTGCGCCTCTCACTCTCTGCGCCTCTCACTCTCTGCGCCTCTCACTCTCTGCGCCTCTCACTCTCTGCGCCTCTCACTCTCTGCGCCTCTCACTCTCTGCGCCTCTCACTCTCTGCGCCTCTCACTCTCTGCGCCTCTCACTCTCTGCGCCTCTCACTCTCTGCGCCTCTCTCTGCGCCTCTCTCTCTGCACCTCTCACTCTCTGCGCCTCTCACTGCGCCTCTCACTCTCTGCGCCTCTCACTCTCTGCGCCTCTCTCTCTCTGCGCCTCTCTCTCTCTGCGCCTCTCTCTCTCTGCGCCTCTCACTCTCTGCGCCTCTCACTCTCTGCGCCTCTCACTCTCTGCGCCTCTCACTCTCTGCGCCTCTCACTCTCTGCGCCTCTCACTCTCTACGCCTCTCACTCTCTGCGCCTCTCACTCTCTGCGCCTCTCACTCTCTGCGCCTCTCACTCTCTGCGCCTCTCACTCTCTGCGCCTCTCACTCTCTGCGCCTCTCACTCTCTGCGCCTCTCACTCTCTGCGCCTCTCTGCGCCTCTCTCTCTCTGCGCCTCTCACTCTCTGCGCCTCTCACTCTCTGCGCCTCTCACTCTCTGCGCCTCTCACTCTCTGCGCCTCTCACTCTCTGCGCCTCTCTCTCTCTGCGCCTCTCTCTCTCTGCGCCTCTCACTCTGCGCCTCTCTCTGTGCCTCTCACTCTCTGCGCCTCTCTCTCTCTGCGCCTCTCTCTCTCTGCGCCTCTCACTCTGCGCCACTCTCTGCGCCTCTCACTCTCTGCGCCTCTCTCTCTCTGCGCCTCTCTCTCTCTGCGCCTCTCACTCTCTGCGCCTCTCACTCTCTGCGCCTCTCACTCTCTGCGCCTCTCACTCTCTGCGCCTCTCTCTCTCTGCGCCTCTCTCTCTCTGCGCCTCTCACTCTGCGCCTCTCTCTGCGCCTCTCTCTCTCTGCGCCTCTCACTCTGCGCCTCTCACTCTCTGCGCCTCTCACTCTCTGCGCCTCTCACTCTCTGCGCCTCTCTGCGCCTCTCTCTCTCTGCGCCTCTCTCTCTCTGCGCCTCTCACTCTCTGCGCCTCTCACTCTCTGCGCCTCTCACTCTCTGCGCCTCTCTCTCTCTGCGCCTCTCTCTCTCTGCGCCTCTCACTCTGCGCCTCTCTCTGCGCCTCTCTCTCTCTGCGCCTCTCACTCTGCGCCTCTCACTCTCTGCGCCTCTCACTCTCTGCGCCTCTCACTCTCTGCGCCTCTCACTCTCTGCGCCTCTCTGCGCCTCTCTCTCTCTGCGCCTCTCTCACTCTGCGCCTCTCTCTGCGCCTCTCACTCTCTGCCCTTCACTCTCTGCGCCTCTCACTCTCTGCGCCTCTCTCTCTCTGCGCCTCTCTCTCTCTGCGCCTCTCACTCTGCGCCTCTCTCTGCGCCTCTCTCTCTGCGCCTCTCACTCTCTGCGCCTCTCACTCTCTGCGCCTCTCACTCTCTGCGCCTCTCTCTCTGTGCCTCTCACTCTGCACCTCTCACTCTGCGCCTCTCACTCTCTGCGCCTCTCACTCTCTGCGCCTCTCACTCTCTGCGCCTCTCACTCTCTGCGCCTCTCACTCTCTGCGCCTCTCACTCTCTGCGCCTCTCACTCTCTGCGCCTCTAACTCTCTGCGCCTCTCTCTCTCTGCGCCTCTCACTCTCTGCGCCTCTCTCTCTCTCTGCGCCTCTCTCTCTCTGCGCCTCTCACTCTCTGCGCCTCTCACTCTCTGCGCCTCTCACTCTCTGCGCCTCTCACTCTCTGCGCCTCTCACTCTCTGCGCCTCTCACTCTCTGCGCCTCTCACTCTCTGCGCCTCTCACTCTCTGCGCCTCTCACTCTCTGCGCCTCTCACTCTCTGCGCCTCTCACTCTCTGCGCCTCTCACTCTCTGCGCCTCTCACTCTCTGCGCCTCTCACTCTCTGCGCCTCTCACTCTGCGCCTCTCACTCTCTGCCCCTCACTCTCTGCGCCTCTCACTCTCTGCGCCTCTCACTCTCTGCGCCTCTCACTCTCTGCGCCTCTCTGCGCCTCTCTCTCTCTGCGCCTCTCTCTCTCTGCGCCTCTCACTCTCTGCGCCTCTCACTCTCTGCGCCTCTCTCTCTCTGCGCCTCTCACTCTGCGCCTCTCTCTGCGCCTCTCACTCTCTGCCCTTCACTCTCTGCGCCTCTCACTCTCTGCGCCTCTCTCTCTCTGCGCCTCTCTCTCTCTGCGCCTCTCACTCTGCGCCTCTCTCTGCGCCTCTCTCTCTGCGCCTCTCACTCTCTGCGCCTCTCACTCTCTGCGCCTCTCACTCTCTGCGCCTCTCTCTCTGTGCCTCTCACTCTGCACCTCTCACTCTGCGCCTCTCACTCTCTGCGCCTCTCACTCTCTGCGCCTCTCACTCTCTGCGCCTCTCACTCTCTGCGCCTCTCACTCTCTGCGCCTCTCACTCTCTGCGCCTCTAACTCTCTGCGCCTCTCTCTCTCTGCGCCTCTCACTCTCTGCGCCTCTCTCTCTCTCTGCGCCTCTCTCTCTCTCTGCGCCTCTCTCTCTCTGCGCCTCTCACTCTCTGCGCCTCTCACTCTCTGCGCCTCTCACTCTCTGCGCCTCTCACTCTCTGCGCCTCTCACTCTCTGCGCCTCTCACTCTCTGCGCCTCTCACTCTCTGCGCCTCTCACTCTCTGCGCCTCTCACTCTCTGCGCCTCTCACTCTCTGCGCCTCTCACTCTCTGCGCCTCTCACTCTCTGCGCCTCTCACTCTCTGCGCCTCTCACTCTCTGCGCCTCTCACTCTCTGCGCCTCTCACTCTCTGCGCCTCTCACTCTCTGCGCCTCTCACTCTGCGCCTCTCACTCTCTGCCCCTCACTCTCTGCGCCTCTCACTCTGCGCCTCTCACTCTGCGCCTCTCACTCTCTGTGCCTCTCACTCTCTGTGCCTCTCACTCTCTGCGCCTCTCACTCTCTGCCCTTCACTCTCTGCGCCTCTCACTCTCTGCGCCTCTCTCTGCGCCTCTCTCTGCGCCTCTCACTCTCTGCGCCTCTCACTCTCTGCGCCTCTCACTCTCTGCGCCTCTCACTCTGCGCCTCTCACTCTCTGCGCCTCTCACTCTCTGCGCCTCTCACTCTGCGCCTCTCACTCTTTGCGCCTCTCACTCTCTGCGCCTCTCACTCTGCGCCTCTCACTCTGCGCCTCTCACTCTGCGCCTCTCACTCTGCGCCTCTCACTCTCTGCGCCTCTCACTCTGTGCCTCACACTCTCTGCGCCTCTCACTCTGCGCCTCTCACTCTCTGCGCCTCTCACTCTCTGCGCCTCTCTCTCTCTGCGCCTCTCTCTCTCTGCGCCTCTCTCTCTCTGCGCCTCTCACTCTCTGCGCCTCTCACTCTCTGCGCCCGTCTCTGCGCCTCTCACTCTCTGCGCCTCTCACTCTCTGCGCCTCACTCTGCGCCTCTCACTCTCTGCGCCTCTCACTCTGCGCCTCTCACTCTGCGCCTCTCACTCTCTGTGCCTCTCACTCTCTGCGCCTCTCACTCTCTGCGCCTCTCACTCTCTGCGCCTCTCACTCTGCGCCTCTCACTCTGCGCCTCTCACTCTGCGCCTCTCACTCTGCGCCTCTCACTCTCTGCGCCTCTCACTCTCTGCGCCTCTCTCTCTGCGCCTCTCTCTCTCTGCGCCTCTCTCTCTCTGCGCCTCTCACTCTCTGCGCCTCTCACTCTCTGCGCCCGTCTCTGCGCCTCTCACTCTCTGCGCCTCTCACTCTCTGCGCCTCACTCTGCGCCTCTCACTCTCTGCGCCTCTCACTCTGCGCCTCTCACTCTGCGCCTCTCACTCTCTGTGCCTCTCACTCTCTGTGCCTCTCACTCTGCGCCTCTCACTCTGCGCCTCTCACTCTGTGCCTCTCACTCTCTGCGCCTCTCACTCTGTGCCCCTCACTCTCTGCGCCTCTCACTCTGCGCCTCTCACTCTGCGCCTCTCACTCTCTGCGCCTCTCACTCTCTGCGCCTCTCACTCTCTGCGCCCGTCTCTGCGCCTCTCACTCTCTGTGCCTCTCACTCTCTGCGCCCGTCTCTGCGCCTCTCACTCTCTGCGCCTCTCACTCTCTGCGCCTCACTCTGCGCCTCTCACTCTCTGCGCCTCTCACTCTGCGCCTCTCACTCTGCGCCTCTCACTCTCTGTGCCTCTCACTCTCTGCGCCTCTCACTCTCTGCGCCTCTCACTCTCTGCGCCTCTCACTCTGCGCCTCTCACTCTGCGCCTCTCACTCTGCGCCTCTCACTCTCTGCGCCTCTCACTCTCTGCGCCTCTCACTCTCTGCGCCTCTCTCTCTGCGCCTCTCTCTCTCTGCGCCTCTCTCTCTCTGCGCCTCTCACTCTCTGCGCCTCTCACTCTCTGCGCCCGTCTCTGCGCCTCTCACTCTCTGCGCCTCTCACTCTCTGCGCCTCACTCTGCGCCTCTCACTCTCTGCGCCTCTCACTCTGCGCCTCTCACTCTGCGCCTCTCACTCTCTGTGCCTCTCACTCTGTGCCTCTCACTCTGCGCCTCTCACTCTGCGCCTCTCACTCTGTGCCTCTCACTCTCTGCGCCTCTCACTCTGTGCCCCTCACTCTCTGCGCCTCTCACTCTGCGCCTCTCACTCTGCGCCTCTCACTCTCTGCGCCTCTCACTCTCTGCGCCTCTCACTCTCTGCGCCCGTCTCTGCGCCTCTCACTCTCTGTGCCTCTCACTCTCTGCGCCCGTCTCTGCGCCTCTCACTCTCTGCGCCTCTCACTCTCTGCGCCTCACTCTGCGCCTCTCACTCTCTGCGCCTCTCACTCTGCGCCTCTCACTCTGCGCCTCTCACTCTCTGTGCCTCTCACTCTCTGCGCCTCTCACTCTCTGCGCCTCTCACTCTCTGCGCCTCTCACTCTGCGCCTCTCACTCTGCGCCTCTCACTCTGCGCCTCTCACTCTGCGCCTCTCACTCTCTGCGCCTCTCACTCTCTGCGCCTCTCTCTCTGCGCCTCTCTCTCTCTGCGCCTCTCTCTGTCTGCGCCTCTCACTCTCTGCGCCTCTCACTCTCTGCGCCCGTCTCTGCGCCTCTCACTCTCTGCGCCTCTCACTCTCTGCGCCTCACTCTGCGCCTCTCACTCTCTGCGCCTCTCACTCTGCGCCTCTCACTCTGCGCCTCTCACTCTCTGTGCCTCTCACTCTGTGCCTCTCACTCTCTGCGCCTCTCACTCTGTGCCCCTCACTCTCTGCGCCTCTCACTCTGCGCCTCTCACTCTGCGCCTCTCACTCTCTGCGCCTCTCACTCTGCGCCTCTCACTCTGCGCCTCTCACTCTCTGCGCCTCTCACTCTCTGCGCCTCTCACTCTCTGCGCCCGTCTCTGCGCCTCTCACTCTCTGTGCCTCTCACTCTCTGCGCCTCACTCTGCGCCTCTCTCTCTGTGCCTCTCTCACTCTGCGCCTCTCTCACTCTGTGCCTCTCTCACTCTGCGCCTCTCTCTCTGTGCCCCTCACTCTCTGTGCCTCTCTCACTCTGCGCCTCTCACTCTCTGCGCCTCTCTCACTCTGCGTCTCTCTCTCTGTGCCCCTCACTCTCTGTGCCTCTCACTCTGCGCCTCTCACTCTCTGCGCCTCTCACTCTCTGCTCCCGTCTCTGCGCCTCTCACTCTCTGCGCCTCTCACTCTCTGCGCCTCTCACTCTCTGCGCCTCTCACTCTCTGCGCCTCTCACTCTCTGCACCTCTCTCACTCTGTGCCCCTCACTCTCTGCGCCTCTCACTCTCTGCGCCTCTCACTCTCTGCTCCCCTGTCTCTGCGCCCCTCACTCTCTGCGCCCCTCACTCTCTGCGCCTCTCACTCTCTGCGCCCCTCACTCTCTGTGCCTCTCACTCTGCGCCTCTCACTCTCTGCGCCTCTCACTCTCTGCTCCCCTGTCTCTGCGCCCCTCACTCTCTGCGCCTCTCACTCTCTGCGCCTCTCACTCTCTGCACCTCTCTCACTCTGTGCCCCTCACTCTCTGCGCCTCTCACTCTCTGCGCCTCTCACTCTCTGCTCCCATGTCTCTGCGCCCCTCACTCTCTGCGCCTCTCACTCTCTGCGCCTCTCACTCTCTGCGCCTCTCTCACTCTGTGCCCCTCACTCTCTGCGCCTCTCACTCTCTGCGCCTCTCACTCTGCGCCCCTCACTCTGTGCCTCTCTCTCTGTGCCCCTCACTCTCTGCGCCCCTCACTCTCTGCGCCTCTCACTCTGTGCCTTTCTCTCTCTCTGTGCCTCTCTCTCTCTGCGCCTCTATCTCTGCGCCTCTCTTTCTCTGCGCCTCTCACTCTGCGCCTCTCACTCTGTGCCCCTCACTCTCTGCGCCTCTCTCACTCTGTGCCCCTCACTCTCTGCGCCCCTCACTCTCTGCGCCTCTCACTCTGCGCCTCTCTCTCTGCGCCCCTCACTCTCTGCGCCTCTCACTCTCTGCGCCTCTCACTCTGCGCCCCTCACTCTGTGCCTCTCTCTCTGTGCCCCTCACTCTCTGCGCCCCTCACTCTCTGCGCCTCTCACTCTGTGCCTTTCTCTCTCTCTGTGCCTCTCTCTCTCTGCGCCTCTATCTCTGCGCCTCTCTTTCTCTGCGCCTCTCACTCTGCGCCTCTCACTCTGTGCCCCTCACTCTCTGCGCCTCTCTCACTCTGTGCCCCTCACTCTCTGCGCCCCTCACTCTCTGCGCCTCTCACTCTGCGCCTCTCTCTCTGCGCCCCTCACTCTCTGCGCCCCTCACTCTCTGCGCCCCTCACTCTCTGCGCCTCTCTCTCTCTCTGCGCCTCTCTCTCTCTGCGCCTCTCACTCTCTGCGCCTCTCACTCTCTGCACCTCTCACTCTCTGCGCCTCTCACTCTCTGCGCCTCTCACTCTCTGCGCCTCTCTCTCTGCACCTCTCTCTCTCTGCGCCTCTCACTCTCTGCGCCTCTCACTCTGCGCCTCTCTCTCTCTGCGCCTCTCTCTCTGCGCCTCTCACTCTCTGCGCCTCTCTTTCTCTGCGCCTCTCTTTCTCTGCCCCTCTCTTTCTCTGCGCCTCTCACTCTCTGTCCCTCTCTCTCTCTGCGCCCCTCTCACTGTGCGCCTCTCACTCTGCGCCTCTCACTCTGCGCCTCTCACTCTCTGCGCCTCTCACTCTCTGCGCCTCTCACTCTCTGCGCCCCTCACTCTCTGCGCCTCTCACTCTCTGTGCCTCTCACTCTCTGCGCCTCTCACTCTCTGCGCCTCTCACTCTCTGCGCCCCTCACTCTCTGCCCCTCACACTCTGCCCCTCACTCTCTGTGCCCCTCACTCTCTGCGCCTCTCACTCTCTGCGCCCCTCACTCTCTGCGCCTCTCTCTCTGCGCCTCTCACTCTCTGCGCCTCTCACTCTGCGCCTCTCACTCTCTGCGCCTCTCACTCTCTGCGCCTCTCACTCTCTGCGCCTCTCTCTCTCTGCGCCTCTCTCTCTCTGCGCCTCTCACTCTCTGCGCCTCTCACTCTCTGCGCCCGTCTCTGCGCCTCTCACTCTCTGCGCCTCTCACTCTCTGCGCCTCACTCTGCGCCTCTCACTCTCTGCGCCTCTCACTCTGCGCCTCTCACTCTGCGCCTCTCACTCTCTGTGCCTCTCACTCTCTGTGCCTCTCACTCTCTGTGCCTCTCACTCTGTGCCTCTCACTCTGCGCCTCTCACTCTGTGCCTCTCACTCTCTGCGCCTCTCACTCTGTGCCCCTCACTCTCTGCGCCTCTCACTCTGCGCCTCTCACTCTGCGCCTCTCACTCTCTGCGCCTCTCACTCTCTGCGCCTCTCACTCTCTGCGCCCGTCTCTGCGCCTCTCACTCTCTGTGCCTCTCACTCTCTGCGCCTCACTCTGCGCCTCTCTCTCTGTGCCTCTCTCACTCTGCGCCTCTCTCACTCTGTGCCTCTCTCACTCTGCGCCTCTCTCTCTGTGCCCCTCACTCTCTGTGCCTCTCTCACTCTGCGCCTCTCACTCTCTGCGCCTCTCTCACTCTGCGTCTCTCTCTCTGTGCCCCTCACTCTCTGTGCCTCTCACTCTGCGCCTCTCACTCTCTGCGCCTCTCACTCTCTGCTCCCGTCTCTGCGCCTCTCACTCTCTGCGCCTCTCACTCTCTGCGCCTCTCACTCTCTGCGCCTCTCACTCTCTGCGCCTCTCACTCTCTGCACCTCTCTCACTCTGTGCCCCTCACTCTCTGCGCCTCTCACTCTCTGCGCCTCTCACTCTCTGCTCCCCTGTCTCTGCGCCCCTCACTCTCTGCGCCCCTCACTCTCTGCGCCTCTCACTCTCTGCGCCCCTCACTCTCTGTGCCTCTCACTCTGCGCCTCTCACTCTCTGCGCCTCTCACTCTCTGCTCCCCTGTCTCTGCGCCCCTCACTCTCTGCGCCTCTCACTCTCTGCGCCTCTCACTCTCTGCACCTCTCTCACTCTGTGCCCCTCACTCTCTGCGCCTCTCACTCTCTGCGCCTCTCACTCTCTGCTCCCCTGTCTCTGCGCCCCTCACTCTCTGCGCCTCTCACTCTCTGCGCCTCTCACTCTCTGCGCCTCTCTCACTCTGTGCCCCTCACTCTCTGCGCCTCTCACTCTCTGCGCCTCTCACTCTGCGCCCCTCACTCTGTGCCTCTCTCTCTGTGCCCCTCACTCTCTGCGCCCCTCACTCTCTGCGCCTCTCACTCTGTGCCTTTCTCTCTCTCTGTGCCTCTCTCTCTCTGCGCCTCTATCTCTGCGCCTCTCTTTCTCTGCGCCTCTCACTCTGCGCCTCTCACTCTGTGCCCCTCACTCTCTGCGCCTCTCTCACTCTGTGCCCCTCACTCTCTGCGCCCCTCACTCTCTGCGCCTCTCACTCTGCGCCTCTCTCTCTGCGCCCCTCACTCTCTGCGCCTCTCACTCTCTGCGCCTCTCACTCTGCACCCCTCACTCTGTGCCTCTCTCTCTGTGCCCCTCACTCTCTGCGCCCCTCACTCTCTGCGCCTCTCACTCTGTGCCTTTCTCTCTCTCTGTGCCTCTCTCTCTCTGCGCCTCTATCTCTGCGCCTCTCTTTCTCTGCGCCTCTCACTCTGCGCCTCTCACTCTGTGCCCCTCACTCTCTGCGCCTCTCTCACTCTGTGCCCCTCACTCTCTGCGCCCCTCACTCTCTGCGCCTCTCACTCTGCGCCTCTCTCTCTGCGCCCCTCACTCTCTGCGCCCCTCACTCTCTGCGCCCCTCACTCTCTGCGCCTCTCTCTCTCTCTGCGCCTCTCTCTCTCTGCGCCTCTCACTCTCTGCGCCTCTCACTCTCTGCACCTCTCACTCTCTGCGCCTCTCACTCTCTGCGCCTCTCACTCTCTGCGCCTCTCTCTCTGCACCTCTCTCTCTCTGCGCCTCTCACTCTCTGCGCCTCTCACTCTGCGCCTCTCTCTCTCTGCGCCTCTCTCTCTGCGCCTCTCACTCTCTGCGCCTCTCTTTCTCTGCGCCTCTCTTTCTCTGCCCCTCTCTTTCTCTGCGCCTCTCACTCTCTGTCCCTCTCTCTCTCTGCGCCCCTCTCACTGTGCGCCTCTCACTCTGCGCCTCTCACTCTGCGCCTCTCACTCTCTGCGCCTCTCACTCTCTGCGCCTCTCACTCTCTGCGCCCCTCACTCTCTGCGCCTCTCACTCTCTGTGCCTCTCACTCTCTGCGCCTCTCACTCTCTGCGCCTCTCACTCTCTGCGCCCCTCACTCTCTGCCCCTCACACTCTGCCCCTCACTCTCTGTGCCCCTCACTCTCTGCGCCTCTCACTCTCTGCGCCCCTCACTCTCTGCGCCTCTCTCTCTGCGCCTCTCACTCTCTGCGCCTCTCACTCTGCGCCTCTCACTCTCTGCGCCTCTCACTCTCTGCGCCTCTCACTCTCTGCGCCTCTCACTCTGCGCCTCTCTCTGCGCCTCTCACTCTGCGCCTCTCTCTCTCTGCGCCTCTCACTCTCTGCGCCTCTCACTCTGCGCCTCTCACTCTGCGCCTCTCACTCTCTGCGCCTCTCACTCTCTGCGCCTCTCACTCTGCGCCTCTCTCTGCGCCTCTCACCCTGCGCCTCTCACTCTCTGCGCCTCTCACTCTCTGCGCCTCTCACTCTCTGCGCCTCTCACTCTCTGCGCCTCTCACTCTCTGCGCCTCTCACTCTGTGCCTCTCTCTCTGCGCCTCTCTCTCTGCGCCTCTCACTCTCTGCGCCTCTCACTCTCTGCGCCTCTCACTCTCTGCGCCTCACTCTGCGCCTCTCACTCTCTGCGCCTCTCACTCTGCGCCTCTCACTCTGCGCCTCTCACTCTCTGTGCCTCTCACTCTCTGTGCCTCTCACTCTGCGCCTCTCACTCTGCGCCTCTCACTCTCTGCGCCTCTCACTCTGTGCCCCTCACTCTCTGCGCCTCTCACTCTGCGCCTCTCACTCTGCGCCTCTCACTCTCTGCGCCTCTCACTCTCTGCGCCTCTCACTCTCTGCGCCCGTCTCTGCGCCTCTCACTCTCTGTGCCTCTCACTCTCTGCGCCTCACTCTGCGCCTCTCTCTCTGTGCCTCTCTCACTCTGCGCCTCTCTCACTCTGTGCCTCTCTCACTCTGCGCCTCTCTCTCTGTGCCCCTCACTCTCTGTGCCTCTCTCACTCTGCGCCTCTCACTCTCTGCGCCTCTCTCACTCTGCGTCTCTCTCTCTGTGCCCCTCACTCTCTGTGCCTCTCACTCTGCGCCTCTCACTCTCTGCGCCTCTCACTCTCTGCTCCCATCTCTGCGCCTCTCACTCTCTGCGCCTCTCACTCTCTGCGCCTCTCACTCTCTGCACCTCTCTCACTCTGTGCCCCTCACTCTCTGCGCCTCTCACTCTCTGCGCCTCTCACTCTCTGCTCCCCTGTCTCTGCGCCTCTCACTCTCTGCGCCTCTCACTCTCTGCTCCCCTGTCTCTGCGCCCCTCACTCTCTGCGCCCCTCACTCTCTGCGCCTCTCACTCTCTGCGCCCCTCACTCTCTGTGCCTCTCACTCTGCGCCTCTCACTCTCTGCGCCTCTCACTCTCTGCTCCCCTGTCTCTGCGCCCCTCACTCTCTGCGCCTCTCACTCTCTGCGCCTCTCACTCTCTGCACCTCTCTCACTCTGTGCCCCTCACTCTCTGCGCCTCTCACTCTCTGCGCCTCTCACTCTCTGCTCCCCTGTCTCTGCGCCCCTCACTCTCTGCGCCTCTCACTCTCTGCGCCTCTCACTCTCTGCACCTCTCTCACTCTGTGCCCCTCACTCTCTGTGCCTCTCACTCTCTGCGCCTCTCACTCTCTGCGCCCCTCACTCTGTGCCTCTCTCTCTGTGCCCCTCACTCTCTGCGCCCCTCACTCTCTGCGCCTCTCACTCTGTGCCTTTCTCTCTCTCTGTGCCTCTCTCTCTCTGCGCCTCTCTTTCTCTGCGCCTCTCTTTCTCTGCGCCTCTCACTCTCTGTCCCTCTCTCTCTCTGCGCCCCTCTCACTGTGCGCCTCTCACTCTGCGCCTCTCACTCTGCGCCTCTCACTCTCTGCGCCTCTCACTCTCTGCGCCTCTCACTCTCTGCGCCCCTCACTCTCTGCGCCTCTCACTCTCTGCGCCTCTCACTCTCTGCGCCTCTCACTCTCTGCGCCCCTCACTCTCTGCCCCTCACTCTCTGTGCCCCTCACTCTCTGCGCCTCTCACTCTCTGCGCCTCTCACTCTCTGCGCCCCTCACTCTCTGCGCCTCTCACTCTGCGCCTCTCACTCTCTGCGCCTCTCACTCTCTGCGCCTCTCACTCTCTGCGCCTCTCACTCTGCGCCTCTCTCTGCGCCTCTCACTCTGCGCCTCTCTCTCTCTGCGCCTCTCACTCTCTGCGCCTCTCACTCTGCGCCTCTCACTCTGCGCCTCCCACTCTCTGCGCCTCTCACTCTCTGCGCCTCTCACTCTGCGCCTCTCTCTGCGCCTCTCACCCTGCGCCTCTCACTCTCTGCGCCTCTCACTCTCTGCGCCTCTCACTCTCTGCGCCTCTCACTCTCTGCGCCTCTCACTCTCTGCGCCTCTCACTCTCTGCGCCTCTCACTCTGTGCCTCTCACTCTGCGCCTCTCTCTCTGCGCCTCTCACTCTCTGCGCCTCTCACTCTCTGCGCCTCTCACTCTCTGCGCCTCTCTCTCTCTGCGCCTCTCTCTCTCTGCGCCTCTCTCTCTCTGCGCCTCTCACTCTCTGCGCCTCTCACTCTCTGCGCCTCTCTCTCTCTGCGCCTCTAACTCTCTGCGCCTCTCTGCGCCTCTCTCTCTCTGCGCCTCTCACTCTCTGCGCCTCTCTCACTCTGCGCCTCTCACTCTGCGCCTCTCACTCTGTGCCTCTCACTCTCTGCCCTTCACTCTCTGCGCCTCTCACTCTCTGCGCCTCTCTCTGCGCCTCTCTCTGCGCCTCTCACTCTCTGCGCCTCTCACTCTGCGCCTCTCACTCTGCGCCTCTCACTCTCTGCGCCTCTCACTCTGCGCCTCTCAGTCTCTGAGCCTCTCACTCTGCGCCTCTCACTCTCTGCGCCTCTCACTCTGCGCCTCTCACTCTGCGCCTCTCACTCTGCGCCTCTCACTCTCTGCGCCTCTCACTCTCTGCGCCTCTCACTCTGTGCCTCTCACTCTCTGCGCCTCTCACTCTCTGCGCCTCTCACTCTCTGCGCCTCTCACTCTCTGCGCCTCTCACTCTCTGCGCCTCTCTCTCTGCGCCTCTCTCTCTCTGCGCCTCTCTCTCTCTGCGCCTCTCACTCTCTGCGCCTCTCACTCTCTGCGCCTCTCACTCTCTGCGCCTCTCACTCTCTGCGCCCGTCTCTGCGCCTCTCACTCTCTGCGCCTCTCACTCTCTGCGCCTCACTCTGCGCCTCTCACTCTCTGCGCCTCACTCTGCGCCTCTCTCTCTGTGCCTCTCTCACTCTGCGCCTCTCTCACTCTGCGCCTCTCTCACTCTGTGCCTCTCTCACTCTGCGCCCCTCACTCTCTGTGCCTCTCTCACTCTGCGCCTCTCACTCTCTGCGCCTCTCTCACTCTGCGTCTCTCTCTCTGTGCCCCTCACTCTCTGTGCCTCTCACTCTGCGCCTCTCACTCTCTGCGCCTCTCACTCTCTGCTCCCCTGTCTCTGCGCCCCTCACTCTCTGCGCCTCTCACTCTCTGCGCCTCTCACTCTCTGCACCTCTCTCACTCTGTGCCCCTCACTCTCTGCGCCTCTCACTCTCTGCGCCTCTCACTCTCTGCGCCTCTCACTCTCTGCTCCCCTGTCTCTGCGCCCCTCACTCTCTGCGCCCCTCACTCTCTGCGCCTCTCACTCTCTGCGCCTCTCACTCTCTGCTCCCCTGTCTCTGCGCCCCTCACTCTCTGCGCCTCTCACTCTCTGCGCCTCTCACTCTCTGCACCTCTCTCACTCTGTGCCCCTCACTCTCTGCGCCTCTCACTCTCTGCGCCTCTCACTCTCTGCTCCCCTGTCTCTGCGCCCCTCACTCTCTGCGCCTCTCACTCTCTGCGCCTCTCACTCTCTGCGCCTCTCTCACTCTGTGCCCCTCACTCTCTGCGCCTCTCACTCTCTGCGCCCCTCACTCTCTGCGCCCCTCACTCTCTGCGCCTCTCACTCTGTGCCTCTCTCTCTCTCTGTGCCTCTCTCTCTCTGCGCCTCTCTCTCTGCGCCTCTCTCTCTGCGCCTCTCTCTCTGCGCCTCTCTCTCTGCGCCTCTCTTTCTCTGCGCCTCTCACTCTGCGCCTCTCACTCTGTGCCCCTCACTCACTCTGCGCCTCTCTCACTCTGTGCCCCTCACTCTCTGCGCCCCTCACTCTCTGCGCCTCTCACTCTGCGCCTCTCTCTCTGCGCCCCTCACTCTCTGCGCCCCTCACTCTCTGCGCCCCTCACTCTCTGCGCCTCTCTCTCTCTCTGCGCCTCTCTCTCTCTGCGCCTCTCACTCTCTGCGCCTCTCACTCTCTGCGCCTCTCACTCTCTGCGCCTCTCACTCTCTGCGCCTCTCTCTCTGCGCCTCTCTCTCTCTGCGCCTCTCACTCTCTGCGCCTCTCACTCTGCGCCTCTCACTCTCTGCGCCTCTCTCTCTCTGCGCCTCTCACTCTCTGCGCCTCTCACTCTCTGCGCCTCTCTTTCTCTGCGCCTCTCTTTCTCTGCGCCTCTCACTCTCTGCGCCTCTCTCTCTCTGCGCCTCTCTCTCTGCGCCCCTCTCACTGTGCGCCTCTCACTCTCTGCGCCTCTCACTCTGCGCCTCTCACTCTCTGCGCCTCTCACTCTCTGCGCCTCTCACTCTCTGCGCCTCTCACTCTCTGCGCCTCTCACTCTCTGCGCCTCTCACTCTCTGCGCCTCTCACTCTCTGTGCCCCTCACTCTCTGCCCCTCACTCTCTGTGCCCCTCACTCTCTGCGCCTCTCACTCTCTGTGCCCCTCACTCTCTGCGCCTCTCACTCTCTGCGCCCCTCACTCTCTGCGGCACTCACTCTCTGCGCCTCTCACTCTCTGCGCCTCTCACTCTCTGCGCCTCTCACTCTCTGCGCCTCTCACTCTGCGCCTCTCACTCTGCGCCTCTCACTCTGCGCCCCTCACTCTGTGCCTCTCTCTCTCTGCGCCTCTCTCTGTGCCTCTTTCTCTGCGCCTCTCACTCTGTGCCCCTCACTCTCTGCGCCCCTCACTCTCTGCGCCTCTCACTCTCTGCGCCCCTCACTCTCTGCGCCTCTCTCACTCTCTGCGCCTCTCACTCTGCGCCTCTCACTCTGCGCCCCTCACTCTACGCCTCTCTCTCTCTGCGCCTCTCTCACTCTGCGCCTCTCTCTGTGCCTCTTTCTCTGCGCCTCTCACTCTGTGCCCCTCACTCTCTGCGCCCCTCACTCTCTGCGCCCCTCACTCTCTGCGCCCCTCACTCTCTGCGCCTCTCACTCTCTGCGCCTCTCACTCTCTGCGCCTCTCACTCTCTGCGCCTCTCACTCTCTGTGCCTCTCACTCTCTGTGCTTCTCACTCTCTGTGCCTCTCACTCTCTGTGCCTCTCACTCTCTGTGCCTCTCACTCTCTGCGCCCCTCACTCTGTGCCCCTCACTCTCTGCGCCTCTCTCACTCTGTGCCCCTCACTCTCTGCGCCTCTCTCACTCTGTGCCCCTCACTCTCTGCGCCCCTCACTCTCTGCGCCTCTCTCACTCTGTGCCCCTCACTCTCTGCGCCTCTCTCACTCTGTGCCCCTCACTCTCTGTGTTATCTCACTCTCTGTGCCTCTCACTCTCTGTGCCTCTCTCTCTCTGCGCCTCTCTCACTCTGCGCCTCTCTCTCTCTCTCTGTGCCCCTCACTCTCTGCGCCTCTCTCACTCTGTGCCCCTCACTCTCTGCGCCTCTCACTCTATGCGCCCCTCACTCTCTGTGCCTCTCACTCTCTGTGCCTCTCACTCTCTGCGCCTCTCACTCTCTGCACCACTCTCACTCTGCGCCTCTCTCTCTCTGCGCCCCTCACTCTGCGTCCCTCACTTTGCGCCCCTCACCCTGCGCCCCTCACCCTGCGCCCCTCACCCTGCGCCCCTCACCCTGCGCCCCTCACTCTGCCCCCTTCACCCTTCGCCCCTCACCCTGCGCCCCTCATCCTGCCTTGGCTGAACAGATAACAACGATCAGCCACAGAAGTTTTACCCTTGTCAGCCAGCCTGTGTGATGATGTCAGAATGAGTGTTACATCACAGACACACTGTGACAGCATCACACAGGCTGAGTGGCTTGTCAGGGACAGAAAGGCCGGGAGAGACGCTCTGACATAAGCACAGGCAGATTCAAATGACATTGGAATAGAAAAAAATGGAGTCTCTTAAGTAAGGGTCTATTGAATTCTTTGCAGGTCTAAGTGTTAGGGTAATTTTGGTAAGAAACGGAGGCATTTTCGATCATCCTGCATCTGTATCACAGCACACTGCTCCCAGTTTTCTCTGTCTGCCCTAGCGTGCCATTTCAGGATTGTCAGTAGGAGGACGTAGGGGCAGTTACACGGTGCACATATTAAAATCGGACATATGTGAAGAGGCGTAAATGTCACATTTGCCATTAAACGAAAGAGAAAAAACGTACACACACGATATTTATTTTTCTTGTATTTATAAGAAATCGCTTCTGTCCCTCTCTCCCCCTCCCCTGCCTTCTCTCCCCCTCCCCTGCCTTCTCTCCCCCTCCCCTGCCTTCTCTCTCCTCCTCCCTTCCCCCTCTTCTCTCCAAATTCTCCCTCCCATCCTCTCTTCCCCCTCCCCCCTGCTCTCTCTTCCCCCTCCCCCTCCTCTCTCTTCCCCCTCCCCCCTCCTCCCCCTCCTCTCTCTTCCCCCTCCCCCCTCCTCTCTCTTCCCCCTCCCCCTTCCTCTCTCTTCCCCCTCCCCCCTCCTCTCTCTTCCCCCTCCCCCTTCCTCTCTCTTCCCCCTCCCCCCTCCTCTCTCTTCCCCCTCCCCCTCCTCTCTCTTCCTCCTCCCCCTCCTCTCTCTTCCTCCTCCCCCTCGTCTCTTCCCCCTCCATCCTCTCTTCCCCATCCTCTCTCTTCCCCCTCCTCTCTTCCCCCTCCCCCTCCTCCCCATCCTCTCTCTTCCCCCTCCTCCCCCCTTTTCCCCCTCCTCTCCCATCCCCCTCCCTCCCTATCTTCTCTACCCCTGTACATTTCAGGCACTCCTATATATACACACTCCTATATATACACACACCTATATACCTCCTTTTTGCTGGGTTCACAGGATATAAAGATGAAGATTTCAGTTGGAACAATTACTTGAGACTCACTAAGTCTCTTGTGGCCCCGAAGCATCTGTTTGTTACCCCGAGAATCGTGAGTCCCCGCAATATTTCTCACTAAAACACCTTAACCTCTCCCCGTTCCAAACACCCCCACCTTATCCCTGAACCTCTCTTTCCGTAACGAACACCCACCTCATACCTGAACCTCTCCCCGTTCTGAACACCCCCACCTTATCCCTGAACCTCTCTCCCCGTTCTGAACACCCCCATCCCCTGATCCTCTCTCCCTCTTCCTAATACACCCACCTTATCCCTAAACCTCTCTCCCTTTCCTAACACCCCCACCTTATCCCTGAACCTCTCTTTCCGTAACGAACACCCACCTCATACCTGAACCTCTCCCCGTTCTGAACACCCCCACCTTATCCCTGAACCTCTCTCCCCGTTCTGAACACCCCCATCCCCTGAACCTCTCTCCCTCTTCCTAATACACCCACCTTATCCCTAAACCTCTCTCCCTTTCCTAACACCTCCACCTTATCCCTGAACCTCTCTCCATGTGCCTAACACACCCGCCTTATCCCTTAACCTCTCTCCCGTTCCTAACACACCCGCCTTATCCCTGAACCTCTCTCCATGTGCCTAACACACCCGCCTTATCCCTTAACCTCTCTCCCGTTCCTAACACACCCGCCTTATCCCTGAACCTCTCTCCCGTTCCTAACACACCCGCCTTATCCCTGAACCTCTCTCCCGTTCCTCACACACCCACCTTATCCCTAAATCTCAGTCCCAGTCCTTACAATGCATGCCGGTCCATATAGTCCTTGCAATGCATGCTGGTCCCTGTAGTCCTTGCAATGCATGCTGGTCCCTGTAGTCCTTGCAAGGCATGCTGGTCTCTGTAGTCCTTGCAAGGCATGCTGGTCTCTGTAGTCCTTGCAAGGCATGCTGGTCTATGTAGTCCTTGCAAGCCATGCTGGTCTATGTAGTCCTTGCAAGGCATGCTGGTCTATGTAGTCCTTGCAAGCCATGCTGGTCCCCTCTCCCAGGTTCCGTCTGTGTCCCTTTTCCGGGTCGGGATGAAGCTGGAGGCCGTGGATCGGATGAACCCGTCCCTGATCTGCGTGGCGAGCGTCACCGACGTGGTGGAGAATCGATTCCTCGTGCACTTCGACAACTGGGGGGAGACCTATGACTACTGGTAAGGACGGATTAAACGGTGTCTGGGGAACCGAGCACAGCCCCAACAGGACAGGAACAAACAGGACAGGAGCAAAAAGGACCATGACATGGTAACTCCCATAAAAATATAATTTATTCAGCTCACATAAGCATAAACCGGTAAAAATGGGTCCAAATGCCCCACCTACGCGTTTCACACTCCTGATATCACCATGATAAAGCGCGAGACGCATAGGTGGGGCATTTTGACACATTTTTTACTTGTTTATGCTTATGTGAGCTGAATAAATTATATTTTTATGGGAATTACCCTGTCATGGTCCTTTTTGCTCCTGTTTGCTCCTGTCCTGTTTGTTCCAGTCCTGTTGGGGCTGTGCTCGGTTCCACACAGACACTTTTTGGACACCTTTTTCCAACGGATTCTGCGCGCTATTAGGACTTGCCAGATTCACTGAGAGGGCTTCATCCAAAGGTAACAGGCAGTCGCCTTATGATAGTTACCCCCCATATACATATTTTCTAAATTTGCAGGGGTGAGGGTCATATGTTGTGGGGGGCACTGTCACGGTAGCTTATAACAAGATAAAATGAGCACCAAATATCTGGGTTGAACTGAACGAGGCTTAGATATAATAAAATATAATTTATTCCTTAAAAAAGGTGAACACAGCAATATAGTACAATTAACAGACAATAAGGTAACACTTACTTAGGGTTGGGGGATGGAGAAGTATCAGCTAGCAATTCTTCAGCAATCCGGTGACATTCAAGATGGTATCAGAAGAAGAACTAAAAACTGTAGGGTTGACACAGTTTATATACCTGTGTAACCCTATTCTTAACATTGAATACAGACTATTGGTGAACAATTATCTGTATCCAATCCCTAACGTGGAGACACAGATTAACCCATGCCCCCAGCTAATTAGCCCATGTGTACTGGGACTCTATGGGTAGCCCCATAATTAAATCAGGGGCAATGACCAGTCCACCAAATGAAGTATCTGCATTGTTTGTAGGAGTAGACATAACACTTACAAACCACTCCAGTTTGATGATTCTCTCCCTCAGGTAACATTTACAGTGGCAGAGTCTGCTGATTAGTAGTTGGTCGGTTGATTAGTACTTAGTGTAAACAATCAGGCAGTTAACTTTTGATCACAGTGCTTAGGCTCAATCAGCCGGCTGCCCTTCATGACCTATTAGCATAGCAGATGGTCTGCATTTTCAGAGCAGATCCAAAATACCATACATATACACTTTTAATATCTACACATATTAATAAGTTCCATTCTGGTGGGCTCAGTGGGTCGAAATTTGCCAGTTCTTAATGCCTACAGTGACTCCACACATTGGCCAAATATAAACTCTCTGCGACCTCCAGAACTGGAGATACAGAAATGCACTTTAAAACATTAAAATACAGGATTATAATGAAACATGGGAACAGGGGAACATACATTTTCCTGACATGACAAGGTGTAAGCCACATTCCTGGACCGCAATCCAGTTAACCCCTTGCCTCCCTGGTGAGGTCAGGGGGTGGCCATATGGGGTGCAACCCCTTTAATACCGGGCCCACCCCCTCTCCCTACAGGCACCACTAGGCGTGAATTCTCCCGAGCATCTAATTCCCGGACTGTTTGTGTGGATTACTGTGGGGGCACGGTGGGACCCGGCGACGCGCAACTCGAGGGCGACGCGGGGACAGGGCGACGCGGGGGCACGGTGGGACAGGGCGACGCGGGGGCACGGTGGGACAGGGCGACGCGGGGGCACGGTGGGACCCGGCGACGCGCAACTCGAGGGCGACGCGGGGACAGGGTGACTCGGGCGGCACGGTTGGACCCGGCAATGCGAGAACAGCGTGACTCGGGGACAGGGTGACGCGGGGGCACGGTGGGACCCGGCGATGCGAGAACAGCACGACTCGGGACAGGGCGACTCGGGGGCACGGTGGGACCCGGCGATGCGAGAACAGCACGACTCGGGACAGGGCGACTCGGGGGCACGGTGGGACCCGGCAATGCGCAACTCGAGGGCGACGCGGGGGCACGGTGGGACCCGGCGATGCGCAACTCGAGGGCGACACGGGGACAGAGCGACTCGGGGGCACGGTGGGACCCGGCGATGCGAGAACAGCACGACTCGGGGACAGAGCGACTCGGGGGGCACAGTGGGACCCAGCGATGCGAGAACAGCACGACTCGGGGGGCACGGTGGGACCCGGCGATGCGAGAACAGCACGACTCGGAGACAGGGCGACTCGGGGGGCACGGTGGGACCCGGCGATGCGAGAACAGCACGACTCGGAGACAGGGCGACTCGGGGGGCACGGTGGGACCCGGCGATGCGCAACTTGAGGGCGACGCAGGGGCACGGTGAGACCCGGCGATGCGAGAACAGCGCGACTCGGGGACAGGGCGACTCGGGGGACACGGTGGGACCCGGCGATGCGCAACTCGAGGGCGACTCGGGGGCATGGTGGGACCCGGCGATGCGCAACTCGACAGCGACGCGGGGACATGGCGACTCGGGGGCACGGTGGGACCCGGCGATGCGCAACTTGAGGGCGACTCGGGGACAGGGCGACTCGGGGGCACGGTGGGACCCGGCGATGCGCAACTCGAGGGCGATGCGGGGACAGGGCGACTCGGGGGCACGGTGGGACTCTGCGATGCGCAACTTGAGGGCGACGCGGGGGCACGGTGGGACCCGGCGATGCGAGAACCACGCGACTCGGGGGGCACGGTTGGACCCGGCGATGCGAGAACAGCACGACTCGGGGACAGGGCGACTCGGGGACAGGGCGACTCGGGGACAGGGCGACTCGGGGACAGGGCGACTCGGGGGCGACGCAAATTCACGGCGACGCGGGAGCGGGGCGATGCAGACTTCTCATCGGTAACATCTTTGTCCCCAGGTGTGACCCCAGCAGTCCGTATGTCCATCCCGTGGGCTGGTGTCAGGAGCACGGAAAGCCCCTCACCCCCCCTCAGGGTGAGTCCCCCCCTTCACTGCCAGGGGTCCCGGAACCCTCAGTGTGCACTGTGCAGGAGCAGCGGGTACTAATGGGTACTAATGGGTACTAATGGGTACTAATGGGTATTTGAGGGTATTAATCAGGATAGCAGGGTATATTTGCATTTGTGGGTATTGAACGATCGTAATCAATATTGATTAGTATTAAGTGCTATTGTTGGGTATTTATCAGTGTTAGGGGTAGTGATGAGTATCGTTTGTTATTAGTGGGTATTGACCCTGGCGTATTGATCGGTATCACGGAATATTGATCGGTATCGATTAGTATTGATCGGCGCTCCCTCCTCTCTCCTCAGACTATCCGGACCCGGATCACTTCACATGGGACAGATACCTCGCCGAGACCGGGGGCTGCGCCGTGCCAGCCGGAGCCTTCCACGTGGTAACTGCGCTGCTGGCACCGCTCTGTCCCTCTCTCCCCTAATGATAGAACCTCCCCCCCCCTCCCTCTATCTCTCCCCTAATGATAGAACCTCCCCCCCCTCCCTGTATCTCTCCCCTAATAATAGAACCTCCCCCCCCTCCCTGTATCTCTCCCCTAATGATAGAACCTCTCCCCCCTCCCTGTATCTCTCCCCTAATGATAGAACCTCCCCCCCTCCCTGTATCTCTCCCCTAATGATAGAACCCCCCCCCCTCCCTGTATCTCTCCCCTAATGATAGAACCTCCCCCCCTCCCTGTATCTCTCCCCTAATGATAGAACCTCCCCCCCTCCCTGTATCTCTCCCCTAATGATAGAACCCCCCCCCCCTCCCTGTATCTCTCCCCTAATGATAGAACCTCCCCCCCTCCCTGTATCTCTCCCCTAATAATAGAACCTCCCCCCCTCCCTGTATCTCTCCCCTAATGATAGAACCCCCCCCCCCTCCCTGTATCTCTCCCCTAATGATAGAACCTCCCCCCCTCCCTGTATCTCTCCCCTAATGATAGAACCCCCCCCTCCCTGTATCTCTCCCCTAATGATAGAACCTCCCCCCCTCCCTGTATCTCTCCCCTAATGATAGAACCTCCCCCCCTCCCTGTATCTCTCCCCTAATGATAGAACCCCCCCCCCTCCCTGTATCTCTCCCCTAATGATAGAACCCCCCCCCCTCCCTGTATCTCTCCCCTAATGATAGAACCCCCCCCCTCCCTCTATCTCTCCCCTAATGATAGAACCTCCCCCCCCCTCCCTGTATCTCTCCCCTAATGATAGAACCCCCCCCCTCCCTGTATCTCTCCCCTAATGATAGAACCTCCCCCCCCTCCCTGTATCTCTCCCCTAATGATAGAACCCCCCCCCCTCCCTCTATCTCTCCCCTAATGATAGAACCTCCCCCCCCTCCCTGTATCTCTCCCCTAATGATAGAACCCCCCCCTCCCTGTATCTCTCCCCTAATGATAGAACCTCTCCCCCCTCCCTGTATCTCTCCCCTAATGATAGAACCCCCCCCCTCCCTCTATCTCTCCCCTAATGATAGAACCTCCCCCCCCCTCCCTGTATCTCTCCCCTAATGATAGAACCTCCTCCCCCTCCCTGTATCTCTCCCCTAATGATAGAACCTCCCCTCCTCCCTGTATCTCTCCCCTAATGATATAACCTCCCCCCCTCCCTGTATCTCTCCCCTAATGATAGAACCCCCCCCCTCCCTGTATCTCTCCCCTAATGATAGAACCTCCCCCCCTCCCTGTATCTCTCCCCTAATGATAGAACCCCCCCCCTCCCTGTATCTCTTCCCTAATGATAGAACCTCCCCCCCCTCCCTGTATCTCTCCCCTAATGATAGAACCTCTCCCCCCTCCCTGTATCTCTCCCCTAATGATAGAACCTCTCCCCCCTTCCCTGTATCTCTCCCCTAATGATAGAACCTCCCCCCCCTCCCTGTATCTCTCCCCTAATGATAGAACCTCTCCCCCCTCCCTGTATCTCTCCCCTAATGATAGAACCCCCCCCCTCCCTGTATCTCTCCCCTAATGATAGAACCTCCCCCCTCCCTGTATCTCTCCCCTAATGATAGAACCTCCCCTCCTCCCTGTATCTCTCCCCTAATGATATAACCTCCCCCCCTCCCTGTATCTCTCCCCTAATGATAGAACCCCCCCCCCCTCCCTGTATCTCTCCCCTAATGATAGAACCTCCCCCCCTCCCTGTATCTCTCCCCTAATGATAGAACCCCCCCTCCCTGTATCTCTTCCCTAATGATAGAACCTCCCCCCCCTCCCTGTATCTCTCCCCTAATGATAGAACCTCTCCCCCCTCCCTGTATCTCTCCCCTAATGATAGAGCCTCTCCCCCCTTCCCTGTATCTCTCCCCTAATGATAGAACCTCCCCCCCCTCCCTGTATCTCTCCCCTAATGATAGAACCTCTCCCCCCTCCCTGTATCTCTCCCCTAATGATAGAACCCCCCCTCCCTGTATCTCTCCCCTAATGATAGAACCTCCCCCCTCCCTGTATCTCTCCCCTAATGATAGAACCTCTCCCCCCTCCCTGTATCTCTCCCCTAATGATAGAACCACCCACCTCCCTGTATCTCTCCCCTAATGATAGAACCCCCCCTCCCTGTATCTCTCCCCTAATGATAGAACCCCCCCCTCCCTGTATCTCTCCCCTAATGATAGAACCTCTCCCCCCTCCCTGTATCTCTCCCCTAATGATAGACCCCCCCCCCCTGTATCTCTCCCCTAATGATAAAACCTCTCCCCCCTCCCTGTATCTCTCCCCTAATGATAGAACCTCCCCCTCTCCCTGTATCTCTCCCCTAATGATAGAACCTCCCCCCTCCCTGTATCTCTCCCCTAATGATAGAACCTCCCACCCCTCCCTGTATCTCTCCCCTAATGATAGAACCTCCCCCCTTCCCTGTATCTCTCCCCTAATGATAGAACCTCCCCCCCTCCCTGTATCTCTCCCCTAATGATAGAACCCCCCCTCCCTGTATCTCTCCTCTAATGATAGAACCTCTCCCCCTCCCTGTATCTCTCCCCTAATGATAGAACCTCCCCCCTCCCTGTATCTCTCCCCTAATGATAGAACCCCCCCCTGTATCTCTCCCCTAATGATAGAACCTCCCCTCCTCCCTGTATCTCTCCCCTAATGATAGAACCTCCCCCCCTCCCTGTATCTCTCCCCTAATGATAGAACCTCCCCCCCTCCCTGTATCTCTCCCCTAATGATAGAACCTCCCCCCTCCCTGTATCTCTCCCCTAATGATAGAACCTCCCCCCTCCCTGTATCTCTCCCCTAATGATAGAACCTCCCCCCCCTCCCTGTATCTCTCCCCTAATGATAGAACCTCCCCCCTCCCTGTATCTCTCCCCTAATGATAGAACCTCCCCCCCCTCCCTGTATCTCTCCCCTAATGATAGAACCCCCCCTCCTCCCTGTATGTCTCCCCTAATGATAGAAACTCCCCTCCCCCTCCCTGTCTCTCTCCCCTAATGATAGAACCTCCCCCCTCCCTGTATCTCTCCCCTAATGATAGAACCTCCCCCCCCTCCCTGTATCTCTCCCCTAATGATAGATCCCCCCCCTCCCTGTATCTCTCCCCTAATGATAGAACCTCCCCCCCCTCCCTGTATCTCTCCCCTAATGATAGACATGTATATCTCCCCTAATGATAGAAACCCTCCCCCCCCTCCCTGTCTCTCTCCCCTAATAATAGAACCTCCCCCCCTCCCTGTATCTCTCCCCTAATGATAGAACCCCCCCCCTCCCTGTATCTCTCCCCTAATGATAGAACCTCCCCCTCCCTGTATCTCTCCCCTAATGATAGAACCCCCCCTCCCTGTATCTCTCCCCTAATGATACAACCTCCCCCCCCTCCCTGTATCTCTCCCCTAATGATAGAACCCCCCCTCCCTGTATCTCTCCCCTAATGATAGAAACCCCCCCTCCCTGTATCTCTCCCCTAATGATAGAACCTCCCCCCCCCCTGTATCTCTCCCCTAATGATAGAACCCCCTCCCTGTATCTCTCCCCTAATGATAGAACCTCCCCCCCCTCCCTGTATCTCTCCCCTAATGATAGAACCTCCCCCCCCTCCCTGTATCTCTCCCCTAATGATAGAACCTCCCCCCCTACCTGTATCTCTCCACTAATGATAGAACCTCTCCCCCTCCCTGTATCTCTCCCCTAATGATAGAACCTCCCCCCCCCTCCCTGTATCTCTCCCCTAATGATAGAACCTCTCCCCCCTCCCTGTATCTCTCCCCTAATGATAGAACCTCCCCCCTTCCCTGTATCTCTCCCCTAATGATAGAACCTCCCCCCCTCCCTGATCTCTCCCCTAATGATAGAACCTCCCCCCCCTCCCTGTATCTCTCCCCTAATGATAGAACCTCCCCCCCTCCCTGTATCTCTCCCCTAATGATAGAATCTCTCTTTCCCCCCCCCCTCTCCCCCTCCCGGTATCTCTTCAACACTCTCCCTGTATCTCTTCCCCCCCCCTGTATCTCTTCCCCCCCCCTCTCCCCTTCCCTGTATCTCTTCCCCCCTCCCTGTATCTCTTCCCCCCCTCTCCCCCTCTTCTCCCCCTCCCTGTATCTCTGCCCCCCCTCTCCCCCTCCCTGTATTCCCCCCCCCCCTCCCTGTATCTCTTCCCCCCCCTCCCTGTATCTCTTCCCCACCTCCCTGTATCTCTTCCCCCCTCCCTATATCTCTTCCCCCCCTCCCTGTATCTCTTCCCCCCTCTCCCCCTCCCGATATCTCTTCCCCCCTCTCCCCCTCCCTGTATCTCTTCCCCCCCGTCCCTGTATCTCTTCCCCCCCCTCTCCCCCTCCCTGTATCTCTTTCCCCCCTCTCCCCCTCCCTGTATCTCCCTCCCCTCTCCCCCTCCCGATATCTCTTCCCCCTCCCTGTATCTCTTCCCCCCCTCTCCCCCTCCCGATATCTCTTCCCCCTCCTCTCCCCCTCCCTGTATCTCTTCCCACCCCCCTCCCTTCCTCCTGTAATCGTGGCACCTCCCCCCCCCCCCCAGCTCCCCCCGCACAATTTCCAGGTGCACATGAGACTTGAAGCTGTGGACCGGAGGTTTCCTTCGCTGATCCGCGTGGCGTCCGTGGTGGACGTGGAGGATTGCAGGATAAAAGTGTGTAACACCACCACCACCCCCCCTCAATACAGCACCTCCTCTCTCACCCCCCCCTCCCCTCAATACAGCACCTCCTCTCTCACCCCCCCCTCCCCTCAATACAGCACCTCCTCTCTCACCCCCCCCTCCCCTCAATACAGCACCTCCTCTCTCACCCCCCCCTCCCCTCAATACAGCACCTCCTCTCTCACCCCCCCTCCCCTCAATACAGCACCTCCTCTCTCACCCCCCCCCTCCCCTCAATACAGCACCTCCTCTCTCACCCCCCCCTCCCCTCAATACAGCACCTCCTCTCTCACCCCCCCTCAATACAGCACCTCCTCTCTCACCCCCCCCTCCCCTCAATACAGCACCTCCTCTCTCACCCCCCCCTCCCCTCAATACAGCACCTCCTCTCTCACCCCCCCCCTCCCCTCAATACAGCACCTCCTCTCTCACCCCCCCCCTCCCCTCAATACAGCACCTCCTCTCTCACCACCACCCCCCCTCAATACAGCACCTCCTCTCTCACCACCACCCCCCCTCAATACAGCACCTCCTCTCTCACCCCCCCCTCCCCTCAATACAGCACCTCCTCTCTCACCCCCCCCTCCCCTCAATACAGCACCTCCTCTCTCACCCCCCCTCCCCTCAATACAGCACCTCCTCTCTCACCCCCCCCTCCCCTCAATACAGCACCTCCTCTCTCACCCCCCCTCCCCTCAATACAGCACCTCCTCTCTCACCCCCCCTCCCCTCAATACAGCACCTCCTCTCTCACCCCCCCTCCCCTCAATACAGCACCTCCTCTCTCCCCCCCTCCCCTCAATACAGCACATCCTCTCTCCCCCCCTCCCCTCAATACAGCACCTCCTCTCTCCCCCCTCCCCTCAATACAGCACCTCCTCTCTCCCCCCTTCCCCTCAATACAGCACCTCCTCTCTCCCCCCCTCCCCTCAATACAGCACCTCCTCTCTCCCCCCTCCCCTCAATACAGCACCTCCTCTCTCCCCCCCTCCCCTCAATACAGCACCTCCTCTCTCCCCCCTCCCCTCAATACAGCACCTCCTCTCTCCCCCCCTCAATACAGCACCTCCTCTCTCCCCCCCCCCCTCAATACAGCACCTCCTCTCCCCCCTTCCCCTCAATACAGCACCTCCTCTCCCCCCCTCCCCTCAATACAGCACCTCCTCTCTCACCCCCCTCCCCTCAATAAAGCACCTCCTCTCTCCCCCCCTCCCCTCAATACAGCACCTCCTCTCTCACCCCCCCCTCCCCTCAATACAGCACCTCCTTTCTCCCCCCCCTCCCCTCTCAATACAGCACCTCCTCTCTCCCCCCCCTCCCCTCAATACAGCACCTCCTCTCTCACCCCCCCTCCCCTCAATACAGCACCTCCTCTCTCCCCCCCTCCCCTCAATACAGCACCTCCTCTCTCACCCCCCCTCCCCTCAATACAGCACCTCCTCTCTCACCCCCCCTCCCCTCAATACAGCACCTCCTCTCTCCCCCTCCCCTCAATACAGCACCTCCTCTCCCCCCCTCCCCTCAATACAGCACCTCCTCTCTCCCCCCCCCCAATACAGCACCTCCTCTCTCCCCCCCTCCCCTCAATACAGCACCTCCTCTCTCACCCCCCTCCCCTCAATATAGCACCTCCTCTCCCCCCCTCCCCCAATACAGCACCTCCTCTCACCCCCCCTCCCCTCAATACAACACCTCCTCTCTCCCACTCCTCCCCTCAATACAGCACCTCCTCTCTCTCCCCTCCCCTCAATACAGCACCTCCTCTCTCCCCCCTCCCCTCAATACAGCACCTCCTCTCTCCCCCCCTCCCCTCAATACAGCACCTCCTCTCTCCCCCCCCCTCAATACAGCACCTCCTCTCTCCCCGCCTCCCCTCAATACAGCACCTCCTCTCTCCCCTCCCCTCCCCTCAATACAGCACCTCCTCTCCCATCTCCCCTCAATACAGCACCTCCTCTCCCCCCCTCCCCTCAATACAGCACCTCCTCCCCCCCCTCAATACAGCACCTCCTCTCCCCCCCTCCCCTCAATACAGCACCTCCTCTCTCCCCCCCTCCCCTCAATACATCACCTCCTCTCTCCCCCCCCCTCCCCTCAATACAGCACCTCCTCTCTCCCCCCCTCCCCTCAATACAGCACCTCCTCTCCCCCCTCCCCTCAATACAGCACCTCCTCTCCCCCCTCCCCTCAATACAGCACCTCCTCTCCCCCCTCCCCTCAATACAGCACCTCTTCTCTCCCCCCTCCCTCCCCTCAATACAGCACCTCCTCTCCCCCCCCTCCCTCTCACCTCAATACAGCACCTCCTCTCTCCCCCCCTCCCCTCAATACAGCACCTCCTCTCTCCCCCCTCCCCTCAATACAGCACCTCCTCTCCCCCCTCCCCTCAATACAGCACATCCTCTCTCCCCCCCTCCCCTCAATACAGCACCTCCTCTCTCCCCTCCCCTCAATACAGCACCTCCTCTCTCCCCCCTCCCTCTCCCCTCAATACAGCACCTCCTCTCTCCCCCCCTCCCCTCAATACAGCACCTCCTCTCTCCCCCCCTCCCCTCAATACAGCACCTCCTCTCTCCCCCCCTCCCCTCAATACAGCACCTCTTCTCCCCCCTCCCCTCAATACAGCACCTCCTCTCTCCCCCCCTCCCCTCAATACAGCACCTCTTCTCCCCCCTCCCCTCAATACAGCACCTCCTCTCTCCCCCCCTCCCCTCAATACAGCACCTCCTCTCTCCCCCCCTCCCCTCAATACAGCACCTCCTCTCTCCCCCCCTCCCCTCAATACAGCACCTCTTCTCCCCCCTCCCCTCAATACAGCACCTCCTCTCTCCCCCCTCCCCTCAATACAGCACCTCCTCTCTCCCCCCCTCCCCTCAATACAGCACCTCCTCTCTCCCCCCTCCCCTCAATACAGCACCTCTTCTCCCCCCTCCCCTCAATACAGCACCTCCTCTCTCCCCCCTCCCCTCAATACAGCACCTCCTCTCTCTCCCCTCCCCTCAATACAGCACCTCCTCTCTCCCCCCCTCCCCTCAATACAGCACCTCCTCTCTCCCCCCCATCTCACATTAATACAGCACCACCTCTCTCCCCCATCTCCCCTCAATACAACCCCCCTCTCAATACAGCACCTCCTCTCCCCCCCTCCCCTCAATACAGCACCTCCTCTCTCCCCCCTCCCCTCAATACAGCACCTCCTCTCTCCCCCATCTCCCCTCAATACAACCCCCCTCTCAATACAGCACCTCCTCTCTCCCCCCTCCCCTCAATACAGCACCTCCTCTCTCCCCCCTCTCAATACAGCACCTCCTCTCTCCCCCCATATCCCCTCAATACACCTCCCCTCTCTCCCCTCAATACAGCACCTCCTCTCCCCCCCCCCGCCCTCCCCTCAATTCAGTACACCCCCCCCCCTCAAAGCACCTCCCCCTCCCTTTGTCTCCCTTCCCCAATCTGCACGAGCTGCGCCTCCCCTAAATGACATGACCATGGGTGCACAGTAGGAGTTGGGTTACCATCTGCCAATGGTGGCAGCGAGGGACCCCCCATTTCCGTGGTGGAAGGGGTTAATCCCGTGTGGTGTGTGACCCCAGATTCACTTTGACGGCTGGAGCCACATGTATGATTTCTGGATGGACGCTGACCACCCGGATGTCCACCCCGCGGGCTGGTGTGAGAGGACGGGACACCCCCTGCAGGCCCCGCTCCGTGAGTGCGCGCGCGCGCGTGTATACACAGTACATCTTTAAGTGTACTCGGCGCTTCACAAAGACAATACAGCACCGGGAATTATAATACAATAAGCGCAGGAAAGTCAGACCCTAGGAGAGGAAATCCCTGCCCCGGAGAGCTTACACTCTATTTATATATGTACGTGTGTGGGTCTATATCTGTGTGTACATGTACGTACATAGGTGTGGGTGTGTACATGGGTATGTGTATAAGTAAGTACATATGTATGTGTGTATATTTATGTATGTGGCTGTGTGTGTATGTAAGTAAATATGTATGTGTGCATGTATGTACATATGTGGGTGTGTGCATGTACATACAGCTGTGTTTAAAGTTGCACAAGTATGCGTGTGTATCTATCTCTGTATACCTCCCTATATACTTGTCTGTATATTCTCCTATATGCCTCTCTGTATACCTCCCTATATACCTGTCTGTATATTCTCCTATATGCCTCTCTGTATACCTCCCTATATACCTGTCTGTATATTCTCCTATATGCCTCTCTGTATACCTCCCTATATACCTGTCTGTATATTCTCCTATATGCCTCTCTGTATACCTCCCTATATACCTGTCTGTATATTCTCCTATATGCCTCTCTGTATACCTCCCTATATACCTGTCTGTATATTCTCCTATATACCTGTCTGTATATTCTCCTATATGTCTGTCTGTATACCTCCCTATATACCTGTCTGTATATTCTCCTATATGCCTCTCTGTATACCTCCCTATATATCTGTCTGTATATTCTCCTATATGCCTCTCTGTATATCACCCGTAGGACACGGGGACGTCCCCAGTGTGCCCCCCGGAGCCTGCGTGTCCCTCAGCTGTAAGGGGATGTCCCACCCACGGAACAGCAAGTATGGCTTCCAGCACAGGTCAGAACCGCTCTGCCGCTGTGTGACCCTGACCAGCTCCCCCACCCCCGCTCTGCCGCTGTGTGACCCCGACCAGCTCCCCACCCCCGCTCTGCCGCTGCGTGACCTCGAGCTGCTCCCCACCCCCGCTCTGCCGCTGCGTGACTGAGCTGCTCCCCACCCCCGCTCTGCCGCTGTGTGACCTCGACCAGCTCCCCCACCTCCGCTCTGCCGCTGCGTGACTGAGCTGCTCCCCACCCCCGCTCTGCAGCTGTGTGACCTCGACCAGCTCCCCACCCCCGCTCTGCCGCTGCGTGACCTCGAGCTGCTCCCCACCCCCGCTCTGCGGCTGTGTGACCTCGACCAGCTCCCCCACCTCCGCTCTGCCGCTGCGTGACTGAGCTACTCCCCACCCCCGCTCTGCCGCTGTGTGACCTCGACCAGCTCCCCCACCTCCGCTCTGCCGCTGCGTGACTGAGCTACTCCCCACCCCCGCTCTGCCGCTGTGTGACCTCGACCAGCTCCCCCACCTCCGCTCTGCCGCTGCGTGACTGAGCTTCTCCCCACCCCCGCTCTGCAGCTGTGTGACCTCGACCAGCTCCCCACCCCCGCTCTGCCGCTGCGTGACTGAGCTACTCCCCACCCCCGCTCTGCCGCTGTGTGACCTCGACCAGCTCCCCCACCTCCGCTCTGCCGCTGCGTGACTGAGCTACTCCCCACCCCCGCTCTGCCGCTGTGTGACCTCGACCAGCTCCCCCACCTCCGCTCTGCCGCTGCGTGACCTCGAGCTGCTCCCACTCACTGCTCTGCCGCTGCGTGACCTCGAGCTGCTCCCACATCCGCTCTGCCGCTGTGTGACCTCGAGCAGCCCCTGCTCTGCCGCTGCGTGACCCCCGTTCAGCTTTTCGCCCTGTCGCCCCCAGAAAGTGCCCCACTCCGGGGTGCGACGGCTCGGGTCATGTGACCGGCCGGTTCACGGCTCACCACTGTCTGTCCGGCTGTCCCCTGGCCGATCGGAACCAACACCCAGCCCGGACCCTGGACCCGTTCCCGCCCCGCAGGAAATCCCGACACCACGGCAGGTAACGGGGCCACACTTAACCCCTGAGCTACCAGAACGGGTCAGCAACATACTGCTCCGCAAAAGGGTTAATAATTGCGGTCTGCACCGACTGTGTCGTATTTTGCAGGATCGGACGTCCCCCCAAATACCGCAGGGTCCAGCAGGACAACTACCAGGGTGAGACCCCCCCCTCCCCCTATATCATCTCCCACTGCCCCATATAACCGCTCCCTTTAACTCCTCCTATTTCCCCATATAACCTCTCCCTATAACTCCTCCTATTACCCCATATAAACTCTCCCTATAACGCCTCCTATTACCCCATATAACCGATCCCTATAACTCCTCCTATTACCCCATATAACCTCTCCCTATAACTCCTCCTAATACCCCATATAACCGCTCCCTATAACTCCTCCTATTACCCCATATAACCGCTCCCTATAACTCCTCCTATTACCCCATATAACCGCTCCCTATAACTCCTCCTATTACCCCATATAACCTCTCCCTATAACTCCTCCTAATACCCCATATAACTGCTCCATATAACTCCTCCTGTTACCCCATATAACTGCTCCCTATAACTCCTCCTATTACCCCATATACCCGCTCCCTATAACTCCTCCTATTACCCCATATAACCTCTCCCTATAACTCCTTCTATTACCCCATATAACTGCTCCCTATAACTCCTCCTATTGCCCCATATAACCCCTCCCTATAACTCCTCTTATTACCCCATATAACCGCTCCCTATAACTCCTCCTATTACCCAATATCACTGCTCCCTATAACACCTCCTATTACCCCATATAACTGCTCCCTATAACTCCTCCTATTACCCCATATTACCTCTCCCTATAACTCCTTCTATTACCCCATATAACTGCTCCCTATAACTCCTCCTATTGCCCCATATAACTCCTCCTATTACCCCATATAACCGCTCCCTATAACTCCTCTTATTACCCCATATAACCGCTCCCTATAACTCCTCCTATTACCCCATATAACTGCTCCCTATAACACCTCCTATTACCCCATATAACCTCTCCCTATAACTCCTCCTATTACCCCATATAACTGCTCCCTATAACTCCTCCTATTACCCCATATAACTGCTCCCTATAACACCTCCTATTACCCCATATAACCTCTCCCTATAACTCCTCCTATTACCCCATATAACCCCTCCCTATAACTCCTCCTATTACCCCATATAACCCCTCCCTATAACTCCTCCTATTACCCCATATAACTGCTCCCTATAACTCCTCCTATTGCCCCATATAACTCCTATTGCCCCATTTAACTCCTCCTATTACCCCATATAACTCCTCCTATTACCCCATATAACCGCTCCCTATAACTCCTCTTATTACCCCATATAACCGCTCCCTATAACTCCTCCTATTACCCCATATAACTGCTCCCTATAACACCTCCTATTACCCCATATAACCTCTCCCTATAACTGCTCCTATTACCCCATATAACCCCTCCCTATAACTCCTCCTATTACCCCATATAACCCCTCCCTATAACACCTCCTATTACCCCATATAACCCCTCCCTATAACTCCTCCTATTACCCCATATAATCCCTCCCTATAACTCCTCCTATTACCCCATATAACCGCTCCCTATAACTCCTCCTATTGCCCCATATAACCCCTCCTATTACCCCATATAACTCCTCCTATTACCCCATATAACCCCTCCTATTACCCCATATAACTCCTCCTATTGCCCCATATAACCCCTCCTATTGCCCCATATAACTCCTCCTATTACCCCATATAACTCCTCCTATTACCCCATATAACTCCTCCTATTACCCCATATAACCCCTCCTATTACCCCATATAACTCCTCCTATTGCCCCATATAACCCCTCCTATTACCCCATATAACTCCTCCTATTGCCCCATATAACCGCTCCCTATAACTCCTCCTATTACCCCATATAACCTCTCCCTATAACTCCTCCTATTACCCCATATAACCGCTCCCTATAACTCCTCCTATTACCCCATATAACCTCTCCCTATAACTCCTCCTAATACCCCATATAACTGCTCCATATAACTCCTCCTGTTACCCCATATAACCGCTCCCTATAACTCCTCCTATTACCCCATATAACTGCTCCCTATAACACCTCCTATTACCCCATATAACTGCTCCCTATAACTCCTCCTATTACCCCATATAACCTCTCCCTATAACTCCTTCTATTACCCCATATAACTGCTCCCTATAACTCCTCCTATTGCCCCATATAACTCCTCCTATTACCCCATATAACTCCTCCTATTACCGCATATAACCGCTCCCTATAACTCCTCTTATTACCCCATATAACCGCTCCCTATAACTCCTCCTATTACCCCATATAACTGCTCCCTATAACACCTCCTATTACCCCATATAACCTCTCCCTATAACTCCTCCTATTACCCCATATAACCTCTCCCTATAACTCCTCCTAATACCCCATATAACTGCTCCATATAACTCCTCCTGTTACCCCATATAACCGCTCCCTATAACTCCTCCTATTACCCCATATAACTGCTCCCTATAACACCTCCTATTACCCCATATAACTGCTCCCTATAACTCCTCCTATTACCCCATATAACCTCTCCCTATAACTCCTTCTATTACCCCATATAACTGCTCCCTATAACTCCTCCTATTGCCCCATATAACCCCTCCCTATAACTCCTCTTATTACCCCATATAACCGCTCCCTATAACTCCTCCTATTACCGAATATAACTGCTCCCTATAACACCTCCTATTACCCCATATAACTGCTCCCTATAACTCCTCCTATTACCCCATATAACCTCTCCCTATAACTCCTTCTATTACCCCATATAACTGCTCCCTATAACTCCTCCTATTGCCCCATATAACTCCTCCTATTACCCCATATAACTCCTCCTATTACCCCATATAACCGCTCCCTATAACTCCTCTTATTACCCCATATAACCGCTCCCTATAACTCCTCCTATTACCCCATATAACTGCTCCCTATAACACCTCCTATTACCCCATATAACCTCTCCCTATAACTCCTCCTATTACCCCATATAACTGCTCCCTATAACTCCTCCTATTAACCCATATAACTGCTCCCTATAACACCTCCTATTACCCCATATAACCTCTCCCTATAACTCCTCCTATTACCCCATATAACCCCTCCCTATAACTCCTCCTATTACCCCATATAACCCCTCCCTATAACTCCTCCTATTACCCCATATAACTGCTCCCTATAACTCCTCCTATTGCCCCATATAACTCCTATTGCCCCATATAACTCCTCCTATTACCCCATATAACTCCTCCTATTACCCCATATAACCGCTCCCTATAATTCCTCTTATTACCCCATATAACCGCTCCCTATAACTCCTCCTATTACCCCATATAACTGCTCCCTATAACACCTCCTATTACCCCATATAACCTCTCCCTATAACTCCTCCTATTACCCCATATAACCCCTCCCTATAACTCCTCCTATTACCCCATATAACCCCTCCCTATAACACCTCCTATTACCCCATATAACCCCTCCCTATAACTCCTCCTATTACCCCATATAATCCCTCCCTATAACTCCTCCTATTACCCCATATAACCGCTCCCTATAACTCCTCCTATTGCCCCATATAACCCCTCCTATTACCCCATATAACTCCTATTACCCCATATAACTCCTCCTATTACCCCATATAACTCCTCCTATTACCCCATATAACCCCTCCTATTACCCCATATAACTCCTCCTATTGCCCCATATAACCCCTCCTATTACCCCATATAACTCCTCCTATTGCCCCATATAACCCCTCCTATTACCCCATATAACTCCTCCTATTGCCCCATATAACCCCTCCTATTACCCCATATAACTCTTCCTATTGCCCCATATAACCCCTCCTATTACCCCATATAACTCCTCCTATTACCCCATATAACTCCTCCTATTACCCCATATAACTCCTCCTATTACCCCATATAACTCCTCCTATTGCCCCATATAACTCCTCCTATTGCCCCATATAACCCCTCCTATTACCCCATATACCCCCTGCCTGTGCCGCCCGCGGTCCCTCTTTCCCCAGACACGGTACATCCGTCCCTCTTCATGTCCGCGCTCTCTGCACACCCGGATCGTGCCCTCGCCCACTGCTGGGAGCAGCACTGTCACCTCCTGCCGGGCGTGGCCGGGATCAGCGCCAACATGGTGTCCAAGTGGAGTACGGCCGAGGTGACCGTCACCGTATCACCATGTCACACACCGCGTCACCATGTCACCCCCGCCGGGGAGGGACAGTCTCCATGGGTCATCGATCCTCCTGTCTGTCACTGTCACCCTACAGGGGAGGGACAGTCTCCATGGGTCATCGGTCCTTCTGTCTGTCACTGTCACCCTACAGGGCAGGCACAGTTTCCATTGGTCATCCGGCAGGGGTGGGACACGCGGGCGGTCCCACTGACCTCTGACCTCTCTGCTGTTCCAGGTGTTTAGCTTTGTGCAGACACTGACCGGTTGTGAGGACCAGGCCAGGCTGTTCAGAGAGGAGGTGAGATCAGGAGACCTCCTCAAACTCAACTCCCACAGCGTTATCACTACGCCCCGACCCTGTATCCTCCGGGACGCGCACACACGCACGCACTCCGTGTCCAGCTCTTGTCCCTGACCCCTCTTCTCCTCGCAGATGATTGACGGCGAGGCGCTCCTCCTCCTCACCCAGATAGACATCGTAAAGATCCTGTGTATCAAACTTGGACCCGCACTGAAGATCTACAATTCCATCCTCATGTTCAAGAATGCAGATGATCCCATGAAGTAATCGTCAGATGCCTGTCTGAAGACCCCCAACCTCTTCCCCCCCCCCCTGTAAAGCGGGGGCAAATCTTGCGAGAGTTCACAGTAACAAATAAATGTCTATACCAGAGTGTTTGTGTCATTGGCTGATACACGTGGCCTGGAATACTTACCCCTACCCCAGATACCTACCCACCTCAACCTATAACCCACTCAACATGCAGCTGAACCCCAGACACCTACCCACCTCAACCTATAACTCACTGCACCCGCACCACAGACACCTGCTCGCCTAATAACCTATAACCCTCTCGACGTGCATCCCAACCACAGACACCTACCCACCTCATAACCAATAACCCACTCCACTTGCCCCCCAACCCCACACTCCTACCCACCTCATAACCAATAACCCACTCCACACGCCCCCCCAACCTCACACTCCTACCCACCTCATAACCAATAACCCACTCCACACGCCCCCCAACCCCACACTCCTACCCATCTCATAACCAATAACCCACTCCACACGCGCCCCAACCCCACACTCCTACCCACCTCATAACCAATAACCCACTCCACAAGCGCCCCAACACCACACTCCTACCCACCTCATAACCAATAACCCACTCCACTCGCCCCCCAACCCCAGACACCTACCCACCTCATAACCAATAACAGACTCCACTCGCCCCCCAACCCCAGACTCCTACCCACCTCATAACCAATATCCCACTTCACACGCACCCCAACCATACACTCCTACCCACCTCATAACCAATAACCCACTCCACTCGCCCCCCAACCCCAGACACCTACCCACCTCATAACCAATAACCCACTCCACTCGCCCCCCAACCCCAGACACCTACCCACCTCATAACCAATAACCCACTCCACACGTCCCCCAACCCCACTCCTACCCACCTCATAACCAATAACCCACTCCACACGCGCCCCAACCCCACACTCCTACCCACATCATAACCAATAACCCACTCCACACGCCCCCCAACACCACACTCCTACCCACCTCATAACCAATAACCCACTCCACTCGCCCCCAGACACCTACCCACCTCATAACCAATAACCCACTTGACGTGCATCCCAACCCCAGACAACAACCCATCTCTTAACCTATAACCTGCACATGCACCCCAGACACCTACCCACCTCATGACGTATAACTCACTGCACACACCCCCCAACCCCACACACCTACCCACCTCAGACACCTATAACCCACTACACACGCCCCCCAACCCCACACCTACCCACCTCATACCCAATAACCCACTTGACGTACATCCCAACCCCACACTCCTACCCACCTCAGACACCTATAACCCACTCCACACGCCCCCCAACCCCACACTCCTACCCACCTCATAACCAATAACCCACTCCACTCGCCCCCCAACCCGACACCTACCCCCACCTCATAAACAATAACCCACTCCACACGCCCCCCAACCCCACACTCCTACCCACCGCATAACCAATAACCCACTCCACACGCGCCCCAACCCCACACTCCTACTCACCTCATAACCAATAACCCACTCCACACGCGCCCCAACCCCACACTCCAACCCACCTCATAACCAATAACCCACTCCACACGTCCCCCAACCACACACTCCAACCCACCTCATAACCAATAACCCACTCAACACGCCCCCCAACCCCACACTCCAACCCACCTCATAACCAATAACCCACTCCACACGCCCCCCAACCTCACACTCCTACCCACCTCATAACCAATAACCCACTCCACACGCCCCCCCAACCTCACACTCCTACCCACCTCATAACCAATAACCCACTCCACACGCCCCCCAACCCCAGACACCTACCCACCTCATAACCAATAACCCACTCCACACGCCCCCCAACCCCACACTCCTACCCACCTCATAACCAATAACCCACTCCACTCGCCCCCCAACCCCAGACACCTACCCACCTCATAACCAATAACCCACTCCACACGCCCCCCAACCCCACACTCCTACCCACCTCATAATCAATAACCCACTCCACACGTCCCCCAACCACACACTCCTACCCACCTCAGACACCTATAACCCACTCCACACTGACCCCAACCCCACACTACGGACCCGGGCGCATGGGTTTGGGAATACTGGGGTCCGCAAGACCGTGACGGGGGCTGCCACCTTATCACCACAAGGTGGGCTCAGTAACTAAACAGCACTTCTCCATATATGTTTAGCAGCCGCAAGTAATGCTGTCAATATATACATCATGTGCCCTTCAATATATCACCTGTCTGTCCATGTTTCTATCTATTTATCCATCAGTCTGTCTCTATATGTGTATCTCAGTCTGTCTGTCTGTCTATATGTGTATCCATCTGTCTATATGAATCTGTCTGTCTGTCTTTGAGTATATCTGTGTGTCTATCATATAAATCTATCTGTTTGTCTTTCTGTCTCTGTCTGTGTACAGTCTGTCTGTATAGTGTCTGCCTGTTTATAGTCTGTCTGTATAGTGTCTGTCTGTTTATAGTCTGTCTGTCTGTGTATGGTCTGTCTGTCTGTGTATAATCTGTCTGTCTGTCTGTCTATGGTCTGTCTGTCTGTGTATGGTCTGTCTGTGTATGGTCTGTCTGTCTGTCTGTGTATGGTCTGTCTGTCTGTGTATGGTCTGTCTGTCTGTGTATGGTCTGTCTGTCTGTGTATGGCTTGTCTGTCTGTGTATGACCTGTCTGTCTGTGTATGGCCTGTCTGTCTGTGTATGGCCTGTCTGTCTGTGTATGGCCTGTCTGTCTGTGTATGGTCTGTCTGTCTGTGTATGGTCTGTCTGTCTGTCTGTGTATGGTCTGTCTGTCTGTCTGTGTATGGTCTGTCTGTCTGTCTGTGTATGGTCTGTCTGTCTGTGTATGGTCTGTCTGTCTGTCTGTGTATGGTCTGTCTGTCTGTCTGTGTATGGTCTGTCTGTCTGTCTGTGTATGGTCTGTCTGTCTGTGTATGGTCTGTCTGTCTGTGTATGGTCTGTCTGTCTGTGTATGGTCTGTCTGTCTGTCTGTGTATAGTCTGTCTGTCTGTGTATAGTCTGTCTGTCTGTGTATAGTCTGTCTGTCTGTGTATAGTCTGTCTGTCTGTCTGTGTATAGTCTGTCTGTCTGTCTGTGTATAGTCTGTCTGTCTGTCTGTGTATAGTCTGTCTGTCTGTCTGTGTATAGTCTGTCTGTCTGTCTGTGTATAGTCTGTTTGTCTGTCTGTGTATGGTCTGTCTGTGTATGGTCTGTCTGTCTGTCTGTGTATGGTCGGTCTGTCTGTCTGTCTGTGTATGGTCGGTCTGTCTGTCTGTCTGTGTATGGTCTGTCTGTCTGTGTATGGTCTGTCTGTCTGTGTATGGTCTGTCTGTCTGTGTATGGTCTGTCTGTCTGTGTATGGTCTGTCTGTCTGTGTATGGTCTGTCTGTCTGTGTATGGTCTGTCTGTCTGTGTATGGTCTGTTGCAACTATTTTTCCTCCCTATACAGAATACAGAACATACCCAGCTGTTTCTCAATGGGTGACGTGGGTACATTTTATATAACCCCTTTGTTATTCCTGATGAGGAACGCCTGGGCACTGAGGGGTTAATCATTAACTGGCTGAACTAAGGCCACTCCTTGAGAGTTATATATTTGACCTTCAGCCTGGTCCTTTTCCCTCCTCCACACCCCCTTCCTCTTCCCCCCCCCCCCCCCCCCATCTCCCTCTGCTCAATAACAAGGCAAGTATTAGCAGAGGTGAGCCTCGAGTGCAGGGTCCGGAACGCGCCTGGAGGGACCCCCACAGCGCCTGACAGGTAGGGGGTGGACACGAGAGGCGTGTGTAGTCACCTGCTGGGCACTTGATATTTGAATCTCTTCTTACGAGCTCATAAAAAACCTCAGGGTACTAAAGTTAGCATAATAAAGAGAAGATTACTTATACTTTCTCCCCCCCCCCCCCAATAATGACCCCACCTAACAGTCACATACCTGTACATACCCTGGGCGCGCGTATTAGAAAGGGGGGGGGGGTATTATATGTGTCATTTTACTGGAAGGAGAGAGAGAGACTGCTTGTAAAGAGTGGGGCTGCCTTCTTAATGAGAGAGACTGCTTGTAAGGAGTCAGACCACCGTATCAATGAGTGAAACTCATTGTAAAGAATGAGACTGCCTTCCCAATGAGTCAGACTGCTTGTAAGGAGAGAGAGCGCCTTCCCAATGAGTGAGACTGCTTGTAAAGAATGAGACTGCCTTCTTAATGAGTGAGACTGCTTGTAAGGAGAGAGAGCGCCTTCCCAATGAGTGAGACTGCTTGTAAGGAGAGAGAGCGCCTTACCAATGAGTGAGACTGCTTGTAAAGAATGAGACTGCCTTCTTAATGAGTGAGACTTCTTGTAAAGAATGAGAGACCGCCTTCCCAATGAGTGAGACTGCTTGTAAGGAGAGAGAGCGCCTTACCAATGAGTGAGACTGCTTATAAGGAGAGAGAGCGCCTTACCAATGAGTGAGACTTCTTGTAAATGGTGAGACTGCCTTCCCAATGAGTGAGACTCCTTGTAAAGAATGAGAGAGAGCGCCTTCCCAATGAGTGAGACTGCTTGTAAAGAAGGAGACTGCCTTCCCAATGAGTGCGTTCTTATAAAGGGAGAGAGACCGCCTTCCCAAAGAGTGAGACTGCTTGTAAAGAATGAGACCGCCTTCCCAAAGAGTGAGACTGCTTGTAAAGAATGAGACTGCCTTCTCAATGAGTGAGACTGCTTGTAAAAAGGAGACTGCCTTCCCAAAGAGTGCGTTCTTATAAAGGGAGAGACTGCCTTCCCAAAGAGTGAGACTGCTTGTAAAGAATGAGACTGCCTTCTCAATGAGTGAGACTGCTTGTAAAGAATGAGACTGCCTTCCCAAAGAGTGAGACTGCTTGTAAAAAATGAGATTGCCTTCTCAATGAGTGAGACTGCTTGTAAAGAATGAGACCGCCTTCCCAATGAGTGCATTCTTATAACGGGAGAGACTGCCTTCCCAAAGAGTGAGACTGCTTGTAAAGAATTAGACTGCCTTCTCAATGAGTGAGACTGCTTGTAAAGAATGAGACTGCCTTCCCAATGAGTCAGACTGCTTGTAAGGAGAGAGAGCGCCTTCCCAATGAGTGAGACTGCCTTCTTAATGAGTGAGACTGCTTGTAAGGAGAGAGAGCGCCTTCCCAATGAGTGAGACTGCTTGTAAGGAGAGAGAGCGCCTTACCAATGAGTGAGACTGCTTGTAAAGAATGAGACTGCCTTCTTAATGAGTGAGACTTCTTGTAAAGAATGAGAGACCGCCTTCCCAATGAGTGAGACTGCTTGTAAGGAGAGAGAGCACCTTACCAATGAGTGAGACTGCTTGTAAGGAGAGAGAGCGCCTTACCAATGAGTGAGACTTCTTGTAAATGGTGAGACTGCCTTCCCAATGAGTGAGACTCCTTGTAAAGAATGAGACTGCCTTCCCAATGAGTGAGACTGCTTGTAAAGAATGAGAGACCGCCTTCCCAATGAGTGAGACTGCTTGTAAAGAATGAGAGAGACCGCCTTCCCAATGAGTGAGACTGCTTGTAAAGAAGGAGACTGCCTTCCCAATGAGTGCGTTCTTATAAAGGGAGAGAGACCGCCTTCCCAAAGAGTGAGACTGCTTGTAAAGAATGAGACCGCCTTCCCAAAGAGTGAGACTGCTTGTAAAGAATGAGACTGCCTTCTCAATGAGTGAGACTGCTTGTAAAAAGGAGACTGCCTTCCCAAAGAGTGCGTTCTTATAAAGGGAGAGACTGCCTTCCCAAAGAGTGAGACTGCTTGTAAAGAAGGAGACTGCCTTCCCAATGAGTGCGTTCTTATAAAGGGAGAGAGACCGCCTTCCCAAAGAGTGAGACTGCTTGTAAAGAATGAGACTGCCTTCCCAAAGAGTGAGACTGCTTGTAAAGAATGAGACTGCCTTCTCAATGAGTGAGACTGCTTGTAAAAAGGAGACTGCCTTCCCAAAGAGTGCGTTCTTATAAAGGGAGAGACTGCCTTCCCAAAGAGTGAGACTGCTTGTAAAGAATGAGACTGCCTTCTCAATGAGTGAGACTGCTTGTAAAGAATGAGACTGCCTTCCCAAAGAGTGAGACTGCTTGTAAAGAGAGAAACCGCCTTCCCAATGAGTGAGACTGCTTGTAAAGAATGAGACTGCCTTTGAATGAGTGCATTCTTATAACGGGAGAGACTGCCTTCCCAAAGAGTGAGATTGCTTGTAAAAAATGAGACTGCCTTCTCAATGAGTGAGACTGCTTGTAAAGAATGAGACCGCCTTCCCAATGAGTGCGTTCTTATAAAAGGAGAGACTGCCTTCCCAAAGAGTGAGACTGCTTGTAAAGAATGAGACTGCCTTCTCAATGAGTGAGACTGCTTGTAAAGAATGAGACTGCCTTCCCAAAGAGTGAGACTGCTTGTAAAGAATGAGACTGCCTTCCCAAAGAGTGAGACTGCTTGTAAAGAGAGAAACCGCCTTCCCAAAGAGTGAGACTGCTTGTAATGAGACACAACCCCAGCAAGCTCATTATAGGAACCCCTGAGCCCCCACTAAATATATATGTGTACAAGTGTCAAAAAGGAGAGCTACTGAGCGTGGCAAATGTATACAACAAGCGACAGAGAAGCCCAAAGCTACATCCAACATGACAGAAATACACCGTAAAATACTTATATCTCTTGAAAAAGGGTCATTTCGTTTAACCTTTTGGCCAAAGCATCGTAAGCCTGCGAGCCACGTCAAGGCATGACCCTGTTTGCAGGTCCTAACACTACCAGACCTGCACACTGGGTCTGACTCTGCTGGGTCCCCTGAGCCTGCTACACGTCCCCCCGCTGTGACATTACTTGGGGCCCTTCTGAGAATCTATGACGGAGTGGCCGCAGTTTTGGGAGCCTCCTTTCCAGGGACATTGTTCTGAGTTGTCCTCGGTTCTTGGACTCGCATGCTTGGCTATGGCTAAGTATCCTGTTTGATATCCCATACAACTGACTTACTCCGGGACTTACACTGTCATTTATGCTACAAGCTATTGTATTATATGCTTTCTACCTACTTGGTTGTACAGGGTGTAGCATATTTGGCAGGATTTATTAACCCTCTAGGTAACTGTCGGTGACACAGCCTGTTTCACTGTGTGCATGCCATTAGTGTGGATCTGTCACGAGCTAACACACTGCCTCATGGTTATTACATCAGACTTGTACGCAAGACCGGCTGGTCTTAGCGGTGGGAGGCTGATTACATGCCTCCACACCTCTGGGTTACTGTGTTCATGTGCATTGGCCATTCAGGGGGTTTTCATAGGCTTATTGCGGGGGATTATTGAGGAGATAGCTTTATTCATCGTCATTTAGGGGGAGACTGCGGATTGTTTTAATATTTTGATTTATTGTTTCATGTGATGTTATTAATAAATGTGATACTTTTGTATACCAGAGTGCTTTAGTTGGGATATATATATATATATATATATATATATATATATATATATATATAATAAAAAAATAAATAGATGATACCGTTCTGTGGCTAACGAAATGCTTTTATTTGTGCGAGCTTTCGAGATACACATATATAGATGTGTGTGTGTGTGTATGTATATATATATGTGTATGTATGTGTATATAAATATATATATATATATATCTCCTGTAATAAATTAAATGAAGCGTGTAACTATGAGATCCCTGGGGCCACCACACTGATTAATCCAAACGGCCCGGCTCCCTTCCCTTTAACCCGCTAGGCTGCAGGGCCCATCCCTGTGACCGTCACACGGACCCTGTGGGGGCCCCGTCCTGCCGCCCGTATCTGTAACCTGAGCCGCCCTGTCACCTTCCCAGCGTCCTACAGGTGACAGGCCCTGCAAATCCTCCCAGGTGAGCACGGTGTCCCCAGGGTGAGCGAGAGCGGTGACCGCAGGGTGAGCGAGAGTGGTGACCGCAGGGTGAGTGAGAGCGGGGTCCCCAGGGTGAGAGCGGGGTCCCCAGTGTGAGTGAGCACTGTGTCCCCAGGGTGAGTGAGAGTGGGGTCCCCAGGGTGAGAGCGGGGTCCCCAGTGTGAGTGAGCACTGTGTCCCCAGGGTGAGTGAGAGTGGGGTCCCCAGGGTGAGTGAGTATGGTGTCCCCAGGGTGAGTGAGAGCGGGGTCCCCAGGGTGAGTGAGCACGGTGTCCCCAGGGTGAGTGAGGGCGGGGTCCCCAGGGTGAGTGAGCACGGTGTCCCCAGGGTGAGTGAGAGCAGTGTCCCCATGGAGAGTGAGCACGGTGTCCCCAGGGTGAGTGAGCACGGTGTCCCCAGGGTGAGTGAGCACTGAATCCCCAGGGTGAGTGAGCGTGGTGTCCCCAGGGTGAGTGAGCGTGGTGTCCCCAGGGTGAGTGAGCGCTAAATCCCCAGGGTGAGTGAGCGGGTATCTCCATCTCTAGCTCAAATGCCCCTGTCCCAGGTGGCCGGGCGTCCTGCCGGGTGAGGAAGGGGAGGTACCGGGGGAGTTATAATGAGGGGGTCTCTATTAACTCCTTCAGTGCCAGACATGGCTGACCCCTCTGCTCCTGAATGGGGGAGATATTTTGGGGTGACTCATCCCTGAGGTCAATATAGAGCTATTTTGGGAATGTCATTGTCATGTATGTTACACCCCCCCCCCTCCCTCACCCTCTGAACACCCCCCTCACCCTCTGCACCCCCCTCCACACCCCCCACACCGCCCCCCACACCCTCTGCACCGCCCCCCACACCCCCTGCACACCCCCCTCACCCTATGCACACCCCTCCACACCCTCTGCACACACCCTCACCTCTGCACACCCTCTGAACATCCCTCACCCTCTGCACCCCCCTCCACACCCTCTGCACCCCCCACACCATCTGCACCCCCACACCCTCTGCACCCCCCCACACCCTCTGCACCGCCCCCCACACCCTCTGCACCGCCCCCCACACCCTCTGCACCGGCCCCCACACCCTCTGCACTGCCCCCCACACCCTCTGCACTGCCCCCCCACACCCTCTTCACCCCCCCACATCCTCTGCATCCCCCCACATCCTCTGCACCCTCACACCCTCTGTACCCCCCTCATAATCTGCACCCTCTTCACCCCCTTCACCCTCCCCTCACCCTCTTCACCCTTCCCTCATCCTTTTCACCTCCCGTCACCCTCCCCTCATCCCCTTCAACCCCCGTCACCCTCTGCACACCCCTTCACCCGCTCTCCCTCTCCAACCCCTACCCCCTCTCCACCCCTCTCCCTCCCCCTCACTCTGCACCACCCTCCTCCCATGTGTGGTGGGGGGCAGGGGGGGTCCTCTCACGATCCCTTTGGGCACTTGTAGATACAGCCTCAGAGGGTGAGATCAGGACTGAAGGGGTTAAACGTCACCCCATTCTCTCCCCCGCCAGCCCGACATGTCTGAAACGTCGACGATCAACCTGGGACCCTCGGCCAACCCCAAGTGAGTACCGGCGCCATGCCCCCCACCTCCCCCCCCTCCCCAGCACTGCGGGGGATAACAAAGGGCCAAAAAAGACAACGGGGTCCACTCCTCAGCCAGGGAAAAACCCAGAGAAAGTGACTGCTTCACCTGTTTGTGTCCTGGGGAAAATGAGCGCGTTTCGCTTTTCTCCGGGAGCACTGAATCCCAGCACGTCCGCTCCTTGTGTGTCTCTGCCTGACGAACGCCGGCCTCATAATGACTGTGCCCCAGAGGGACTAGAACAGACATCAGATAAAGACAGTAAAAACCCGGACGCATGTTAAACATGGCACTGACCTGGGGGGGGGGGGGGGAGCGCTCGGGCCCCGGGGGGGGGGATACGATGCAACGCTCTGCTGCGGGCAGGGAAGGGGTTAACACGGGGCGATGCTCTGGTGGGGAAGGGGTTAATGGGGGTCTTTTAATTCCTGCAGCGCCAAACCCACGGATTTTGACTTCCTGAAAGTGATCGGCAAAGGGAGCTTCGGGAAGGTGAGACCCCCCCAACCCTCAAAAAACGACCCCTCCCTATCCTACCCCCCTCCCCTATAATGTGCGGGGTCTGTGTAATAAGGAGGGAGAGGAATTCCTAAACCCGACATGGGGAGCGAGGCCAAAAACTAATCCCATAATCCGGGGGGGGGGGGGGGACACATTCCAGAGCTGGGAGGAAGGGGGGAAGGCTTTGGGGCTACAATCTTCCGGCGCTATTTACTGAAGCCTGTAACTTTATGGTCATATCTCCCTCCCCACTCCCCATACCTCTCCCCACCTCATACCTCTCACTCCCCATACCTCTAACCCCCTTCATACTTCTTCCCCCCCGTACTCCAAACCTCACCCTCATACCCCCGACCTCCCCATCACTCATGCCTCTCACCCGCCTCACCTCTCACACCTTGCTACCCCACTCAGACCTCTCACCTCCCCCCACTCATACCTTTAACCTCCCCCCACACTCCTACCTTTCACCTCCCCCACACTCCTACCTCTCACCTCCCCCACACTCCTACCTCTCACCTCCCCCACTTCTACCTCTCACCTCCCCCCCACTCCTACCTCTCACCCCCCCTACACATACCTCTCACCTCCCCCCCACTCATACCTCTCACCTCCCCCACACTCCTACCTCTCACCCCCCCCCCACTTCTACCTCTCACCTCCCCCCTCATATCCCTCACCTCCCCCCCACTCATACCTTTCACCTCCCCCCCACTCCTACCTCTCACCCCCCCAACACTCCTACCTCTCACCTCCCCCACACTCCTACCTCTCACCTCCCCCCTTCATAGCTCTCACCCCCCCCCCCCCCACTCCTACCTCTCACCCCCTCCCTGCTCATACCTCTCACCTCCCGCCCGCTCATACCTCTCAACTCCCCCCCGCTCATACCTCTTACCTCCCCACACTCATACCTCTCACCTCCCCCCCCACTCAAGTCATACCTCTCAAATACCAGCCCCCACTCATACCTCTCACCCCCCCTCCACTCATACCTCTCAACTCACTCCACCCTCCACTCAAATCGCTCACCTCCCTCCCCCCACTCATACCTCTCACCACCCTCCACTCATACCTCTCACCTCCCTCCCCAATACCTCCCAACACCCCCCCCAATTTAAATTCAAAAGTACCATCAGAGAGTTGAATTGGGAGATGTCGCTTCAGTAGGGAGTGGGGAGTCTTGCCAGAACCCTCCTCCTCCATTAACCCCCGCCTGATCCCCGCAGGTCCAGCTGGCAAAGCGCAGGAGTGACTAAGTTTAACCCTTGTGGTGGTCCCACTATAGGGTCGGCGACACACAGCAGCGGGGGAAAAAATTGGAGCTCAGCACAGCAGAAACTGTTAAAAACAAATTATTACCAAGGTGACATCAGGGATAGGTGGGCAGCGGTAACTCTGATGCGTTTTGCGTGTGTTAGGCGCTTTGTCACTAGCCTAACACTCGCGAAACGCGTCACCTTGGTAATAAATAGTTTGCAACAGTTTCTGCTGTGCTGAGCTCCAATATTTTTCCCGCTGATGTGCGCCGCTGACCCTATCGTGGGACCACCACAAGGGTTAAACCACCACATTGCTATTTTCCTGTTGCAAGCACGCCTAAAAGGAATCAAGATCCTGTTCAACAATCAGCGAGTACAGGCGGTCCTCGGTTATCCACCGGTACCCGTTCTGGGAGTAGCGCTGGATAGTGACACCGTGGTAAAGTGAGTCCCGTGTTAATCAGCGGCGGTGAGCGTCGGATAACGCATGCCGGTGTCGGATAACGCATTCCGGTGTCGGATAACGGCCCGTAGGGTGGCATTGTAAAGCGTTGGATACGCCATTCGTTGTAAAGTGAAACGTTGGATAGCGAGGACTCCCCGTACTATCCAATATTCAAGATGTCATTCTTCATCCATAATCTGGGGAATGTTTCCGCTATACTCTAGGTGGCTAGTCCAAATAAGTGGGGCGGAGAAAAGGTCAGATTGTTCTGCTAGGGTATAACTGTCCCCAGAACCCATAAATCCCCACTTGTGGAGAACAATTAATTATTCACTTAGTCCTCCATGCTATGTGTATGACATACTCCTATGAAACTAAACCAGATGGATTGAATGACTATATGAAAATCTTGAAAATATACATTACTCAGAGGGGACTTTATACATATTAAAATATTATACGCTCTTCATTCACCCTGTAGCACCAGCTTTCAGGACTTTTTTTGTTCTGTTTCGCTCTCGAAGTTTAACCCTTGCCTGATCCCCCGCAGGTCCTGCTGGCGAAGCGCAGGAGTGACTGCAAGTTCTACGCCGTGAAGGTTCTGCAGAAGAAAACCATTCTCAAGAAGAAGGAGGTGAGAGGGATGAGGGAAACGCAACTCCTGTAGTGCCCGCTCGGGCTTGAGATTGTGGTTGTAGCGGGGGGGGTGAGGCAGTAACACCATGCGGGGGTAACCCCTCCCTTCCCTCCCCTGACATAGTGTATTTAAATGTGTGTGTATACACCTGTGTGTGTCTGTATCCATGTACATACCTGTGTGTGTATCTGTGTATATACCTGTGTGCGTGTCTGTGTGTATACACCTGTGTGTGTGGGTATATATATATATATATATATATATATATACACCCACACACACAGGTGTATACACACACACATATATATATATATATACCTGTGTGTGTATATACCTGTGTGTGTATGTATATCCGTTGTGGCAGGACGGCCCTGCGGAGGGGTTAGTAAGAGTCTTAGACAGTGGGTTAGTCTTTAATTCCGGTGGTTTATTCTCCACAATAATAGACACACTGTCCCCTTTAAAGTAAACCAAAACCATAAAATACAACCCTGCTCCCCTTGGGACACTTACTAGACTGCACAGGCCCCATCTACCTGGCTGGCCAGCTAAGCCAGTGACCAGCCCCCCAAAACATACAATACTATATCAGGGAATAATTAAAAAAAAGACCTTATCTGATAGTTGGGGAACTCTGTCCCAAGCGAGTCCAGGCAATCCCTCTCGACATGTCAGAGCTCTGATTCCTCCTCAGGTCGGGAACGCTGGTTCCTTGGAGCAGGGCCGCGTCCTGCGGTTTATTGACTCCCGTGGCAATTTCTGTTTCCTGGGTGCGATTCTCAGATGGTTCCAAGACCCTTCTCCCTGCAGGCCTAGGGACCAGACCAACCAGTGTCCTACTGGTTGGGGAATAGTCTCTCTCCCGCTGTCTTAACTAGCTGCACCTGCAGAAAGCCTCTCCAGAGGAGGTTAACTGCTTCCATGCTGGAAAGCACACATACTGCACTACACACCAGCATAGTCACACCGTGTATATACCTGTGTGTGTGTGTGTGTGTATAGAGGAGGTGATATTGAGCACAAATTAATATGATACAAACGTTAAAGTGAATAAGTGTGAGGCAGTGGTGCAGCACCCAAATACACAACGTTCCTGCGTCTAAAATATACAGAAAAAACAAATAAGGCGCGCAAACAAAACCAGACCAATAGTGACTATAAAGGGTTAAGAATAATGGTAAATAATCTGGATGCTGTAATAAATCTGGAGAAATTCTGGATACTGGAATAAAGGAGAGGAAAATATATATGTGTATATATACTTGTGTATGTACGTATGTCTGTGTGTGTATCCATGTATATACCTGTGTGTGTATCCGTGTATATACCTGTGTGTATCCGTGTATATACACTTGTATGTGTGTGAATATATACCTTTGTGTATGTATATATATATCCATGTATATACCTGTGTGTTTCTGTATGTATATCTGTGTGTATGTATATCCGTGTATTTATCGGTGTGTACATCCGTGTATTTACCTGTGTGTGTATATCCGTATATATTTAGGTGTGTATGTGTATATATGTGTGTGTATATCCAGGATTATACCTGTAATTCTATCTCTCTGCATATTATTATATATCTGCATGTTATAACATCTGTCTTCGTGTTATTATATAGCTCTGTGTGCTGTTATATTGCTCTGCGTGTTGTTATATCTCTCTACGTGTTATTACATCTCTACGTGTTATTACATCTCTACGTGTTATTACATCTCTCAACATGTTATTACATCTCTACGTGTTATTACATCTCTCAACGTTATTACATCTCTACGTGTTATTACATCTCTCAACATGTTATTACATCTCTATGTGTTGTTACATCTCTCTACGTGTTATTACATCTCTACGTGTTATTACATCTCTACGTGTTATTACATCTCTCTGCGTGTTGTTACATCTCTCTACGTGTTGTTACATCTCTCTACGTGTTATTGCATCTCTCTACGTGTTGTTACATCTCTCTGCGTGTTGTTACATCTCTCTACGTGTTGTTACATCTCTCTACGTGTTATTACATCTCTACGCGTTGTTACATCTCTCTGCGTGTTGTTACATCTCTCTATGTGTTGTTACATCTCTCTGCGTGTTGTTACATCTCTCTGCGTGTTGTTACATCTCTCTGCGTGTTGTTACATCTCTCTGCATGTTATTACATCGCTCTGCGTGTTATATCTCTCTGCATGTTATTATATCGCTCTGCATGTTATTATATCGCTCTGCACATTATTACATCTCTCTGCACGTTATTACATCTCTCTGCGTGTTATTACTTCTCTCTGCATATCATTACATCTCTCTGCGTATTATTACATCGCTCTGCGCGTTATTATATCTCTCTGCGCGTTATTACTTCTCTCTACGTGTTATTACTTCTCTCTGCATATTATTACATCTCTCTGCGTATCCTGCAGCTACAGGGTTATATGCTGGATATAAGTATGGCCAGATAGCTGAACTCATCCCTCTTTAAAAGCACCACAAGTCCTTTAGTATTTTCTTAGCTTTATTGAAGGAGTCACAGAAATGAAAGGTGCTTGCAGATGTGGTAGCGTGGGTAGAGAGCGCTTCTCTGAGTGGAGCTGCTTGTACTAAATAGAAGAAGGTCAAAACGAATAGCTTTGCCAGGGGGGGTAAGATAGGTGTACTCACTCAGCCTGCATGGGATGAAAAGGAAGTCTGTCACAATTGTCACACAGGAATAGCCTGAGGACCAAACTACCTGTGAATACAGACAGGGGAGTATGGAAAAGTCCATTTTAACTTGGAGGACTAGAGATGTTGCCAGGGCAACCGGCTACTAGCAGACTGGACAGGAGAGAGGAAAGTATCAAAAATGTATTAATTCCCACATGCACTGGGAGTTAGTCGGGCATAGTCAGCGCTTAGGCGCTGACCCGTGCTGAGGCGCGCTGCTGCTCGGCAGTGAGCCCCTGCAGCCGCAATGAGAGCGGCTTTAGCAGGGGCTCGCGCACGCTTGCGGAAGCGTGTGTCTTAACAAATCTTTTGTTTCTGAGCTCGCCGGAGCGCAGGGCCGGTCACGTGAGCGGTTCGCCCAAATGAGGGCGAACCAGCTCCGTGGCGTCATTACATCTCTGCGTGTCATTACATCGCTCTGCGCGTCATTATATCTCTCTGCGTGTCATTACATCGCTCTGCGCGTCATTACATCTCTCTGCGTGTCATTACATCTCTGCGTGTCATTACATCGCTCTGCGTGTTATCTCTCTGCGTGTCATTACATCGCTCTGCGCGTCATTACATCTCTGCGTGTCATTACATCTCTCTGCGTCATTACATCTCTCTGCGTGTCATTACATCTCTCTGCGTGTCATTACATCGCTCTGCGTGTCATTACATCTCTCTGCGTGTCATTACATCTCTCTGCGTGTCATTACATCACTCTGCGCGTCATTATATCTCTCTGCGTGTCATTACATCTCTCTGCGTGTCATTACATCGCTCTGCGTGTCATTACATCTCTCTGCGTGTCATTACATCTCTCTGCGTGTCATTACATCTCTCTGCGTGTCATTACATCTCTCTGCGTGTCATTACATCGCTCTGCGCGTTATTATATCTCTCTGCGCGTTATATCTCTCTGCGCGTTATTACTTCTCTCTGCGTGTTATTACTTCTCTCTGCATATCATTACATCTCTCTGCGTATTATTACATCGCTCTGCGCGTTATTATATCTCTCTGCGCGTTATTACTTCTCTCTGCGTGTTATTACTTCTCTCTGCATATCATTACATCTCTCTGCGTATTATTACATCGCTCTGCGCGTTATTATATCTCTCTGCGCGTTATTACTTCTCTCTGCGTGTTATTACTTCTCTCTGCATATCATTACATCTCTCTGCGTATTATTACATCGCTCTGCGCGTTATTATATCTCTCTGCGCGTTATTACATCTCTCTGCGCGTTATTACTTCTCTCTGCATATCATTACATCTCTCTGCATATCATTACATCTCTCTGCGTATTATTACATCGCTCTGCGCGTTATTATATCTCTCTGCGCGTTATTATATCTCTCTGCGCGTTATTACATCTCTCTGCGTGTTATTACTTCTCTCTGCATATCATTACATCTCTCTGCGTATTATTACATCGCTCTGCGCGTTATTATATCTCTCTGCGCGTTATTACTTCTCTCTGCGTGTTATTACTTCTCTCTGCATATCATTACATCTCTCTGCGTATTATTACATCGCTCTGCGCGTTATTATATCTCTCTGCGCGTTATTACATCTCTCTGCGCGTTATTACTTCTCTCTGCATATCATTACATCTCTCTGCATATCATTACATCTCTCTGCGTATTATTACATCGCTCTGCGCGTTATTATATCTCTCTGCGCGTTATTATATCTCTCTGCGCGTTATTACATCTCTCTGCGTGTTATTACTTCTCTCTGCATATCATTACATCTCTCTGCGTATTATTACATCGCTCTGCGCGTTATTATATCTCTCTGCGCGTTATTACTTCTCTCTGCATATCATTACATCTCTCTGCATATCATTACATCTCTCTGCGTATTATTACATCGCTCTGCGCGTTATTATATCTCTCTGCGCGTTATTATATCTCTCTGCGCGTTATTACTTCTCTCTGCGTGTTATTACTTCTCTCTGCATATCATTACATCTCTCTGCGTATTATTACATCGCTCTGCGCGTTATTATATCTCTCTGCGCGTTATTACATCTCTCTGCGCGTTATTACTTCTCTCTGCATATCATTACATCTCTCTGCATATCATTACATCTCTCTGCGTATTATTACATCGCTCTGCGCGTTATTATATCTCTCTGCGCGTTATTATATCTCTCTGCGCGTTATTACATCTCTCTGCGTGTTATTACTTCTCTCTGCATATCATTACATCTCTCTGCGTATTATTACATCGCTCTGCGCGTTATTATATCTCTCTGCGCGTTATTACTTCTCTCTGCGTGTTATTACTTCTCTCTGCATATTATTACATCTCTCTGCGTATCCTGCAGCTACAGGGTTATATGCTGGATATAAGTATGGCCAGATAGCTGAACTCATCCCTCTTTAAAAGCACCACAAGTCCTTTAGTATTTTCTTAGCTTTATTGAAGGAGTCACAGAAATGAAAGGTGCTTGCAGATGTGGTAGCGTGGGTAGAGAGCGCTTCTCTGAGTGGAGCTGCTTGTACTAAATAGAAGAAGGTCAAAACGAATAGCTTTGCCAGGGGGGGTAAGATAGGTGTACTCACTCAGCCTGCATGGGATGAAAAGGAAGTCTGTCACAATTGTCACACAGGAATAGCCTGAGGACCAAACTACCTGTGAATACAGACAGGGGAGTATGGAAAAGTCCATTTTAACTTGGAGGACTAGAGATGTTGCCAGGGCAACCGGCTACTAGCAGACTGGACAGGAGAGAGGAAAGTATCAAAAATGTATCAATTGCCACATGCACTGGGAGTTAGTCGGGCATAGTCAGCGCTTAGGCGCTGACCCGTGCTGAGGCGCGCTGCTGCTCGGCAGTGAGCCCCTGCAGCCGCAATGAGAGCGGCTTTAGCAGGGGCTCGCGCACGCTTGCGGAAGCGTGTGTCTTAACAAATCTTTTGTTTCTGAGCTCGCCGGAGCGCAGGGCCGGTCACATGAGCGGTTCGCCCAATGAGGGCGAACCAGCTCCGTGGCGTCATTACATCACTCTGCGCGTCATTACATCTCTCTGCGTGTCATTACATCTCTCTGCGTGTCATTACATCTCTCTGCGTGTCATTACATCGCTCTGCGCGTCATTACATCTCTCTGCGTGTCATTACATCTCTCTGCGTGTCATTACATCGCTCTGCGCGTCATTACATCTCTCTGCGTGTCATTACATCTCTCTGCGTGTCATTACATCGCTCTGCGTGTCATTACATCTCTGCGTGTCATTACATCGCTCTGCGTGTCATTACATCTCTGCGTGTCATTACATCGCTCTGCGTGTCATTACATCTCTGCGTGTCATTACATCGCTCTGCGTGTCATTACATCTCTGCGTGTCATTACATCGCTCTGCGTGTCATTACATCTCTGCGCGTCATTACATCTCTCTGCGTGTCATTACATCGCTCTGCGCGTCATTACATCGCTCTGCGTGTCATTACATCTCTGCGTGTCATTACATCTCTCTGCGTGTCATTACATCTCTCTGCGTGTCATTACATCTCTCTGCGTGTCATTACATCGCTCTGCGTGTCATTACATCGCTCTGCGCGTCATTACATCTCTCTGCGTGTCATTACATCGCTCTGCGTGTCATTACATCTCTCTGCGTGTCATTACATCGCTCTGCGTGTCATTACATCGCTCTGCGTGTCATTACATCTCTCTGCGCGTCATTACATCGCTCTGCGCGTCATTACATCTCTCTGCGTGTCATTACATCTCTCTGCGTGTCATTACATCGCTCTGCGTGTCATTACATCTCTGCGTGTCATTACATCGCTCTGCGTGTCATTACATCTCTGCGTGTCATTACATCGCTCTGCGTGTCATTACATCTCTGCGTGTCATTACATCGCTCTGCGTGTCATTACATCTCTGCGTGTCATTACATCGCTCTGCGTGTCATTACATCTCTGCGCGTCATTACATCTCTCTGCGTGTCATTACATCGCTCTGCGCGTCATTACATCGCTCTGCGTGTCATTACATCTCTGCGTGTCATTACATCTCTCTGCGTGTCATTACATCTCTCTGCGTGTCATTACATCTCTCTGCGTGTCATTACATCGCTCTGCGTGTCATTACATCGCTCTGCGCGTCATTACATCTCTCTGCGTGTCATTACATCGCTCTGCGTGTCATTACATCTCTCTGCGTGTCATTACATCGCTCTGCGTGTCATTACATCGCTCTGCGTGTCATTACATCTCTCTGCGCGTCATTACATCGCTCTGCGTGTCATTACATCTCTCTGCGTGTCATTACATCGCTCTGCGTGTCATTACATCTCTCTGCGTGTCATTACATCGCTCTGCGTGTCATTACATCGCTCTGCGTGTCATTACATCTCTCTGCGTGTCATTACATCGCTCTGCGTGTCATTACATCTCTGCGTGTCATTACATCTCTCTGCGTGTCATTACATCTCTCTGCGTGTCATTACATCTCTCTGCGTGTCATTACATCTCTCTGCGTGTCATTACATCGCTCTGCGTGTCATTAGATCTCTCTGCGTGTCATTACATCTCTGTGTGTTATTACATCGCTCTGCGTGTCATTACATCGCTCTGCGTGTCATTACATCGCTCTGCGTGTCATTACATCTCCCTGCGTGTCATTACATCGCTCTGCGTGTCATTACATCTCTCTGCGTGTCATTACATCTCTCTGCGTGTCATTACATCGCTCTGCGCGTCATTACATCTCTGCGTGTCATTACATCGCTCTGCGTGTCATTACATCGCTCTGCTTGTCATTACATCTCTCTGCGTGTCATTACATCGCTCTGCGTGTCATTACATCTCTCTGCGTGTCATTACATCTCTCTGCGTGTTATTACATTGCTCTGCGCGTCATTACATCTCTGCGTGTCATTACATCGCTCTGCGTGTCATTACATCTCTCTGCGTGTCATTACATCTCTCTGCGTGTCATTACATTGCTCTGCGCGTCATTACATCGCTCTGCGTGTCATTACATCTCTCTGCGTGTCATTACATCGCTCTGCGTGTCATTACATCGCTCTGCGTGTTATTACATCGCTCTGCGCGTCATTACATCTCTGCGTGTCATTACATCTCTCTGCGTGTCATTACATCTCTCTGCGTGTCATTACATCTCTCTGCGTGTCATTACATCTCTCTGCGTGTCATTACATCTCTCTGCGTGTCATTACATCGCTCTGCGTGTCATTACATCTCTCTGCGTGTCATTACATTGCTCTGCGTGTCATTACATCTCTCTGCGTGTCATTACATCTCTCTGCGTGTTATTACATTGCTCTGCGCGTCATTACATCTCTGCGTGTCATTACATCGCTCTGCGTGTCATTACATCTCTCTGCGTGTCATTACATCGCTCTGCGTGTCATTACATCGCTCTGCGTGTCATTACATCGCTCTGCGTGTCATTACATCTCTCTGCGTGTCATTACATCTCTCTGCGTGTCATTACATCGCTCTGCGTGTCATTACATCTCTCTGCGTGTCATTACATCGCTCTGCGTGTCATTACATCGCTCTGCGTGTCATTACATCGCTCTGCGTGTCATTACATCTCTCTGCGTGTCATTACATCGCTCTGCGTGTCATTACATCGCTCTGCGTGTCATTACATCTCTCTGCGTGTCATTACATCTCTCTGCGTGTCATTACACCTCTCTGCGTGTCATTACACCTCTCTGCGTGTTATTACATCGCTCTGCGTGTCATTACATCTCTGCGTGTCATTACACCTCTCTGCGTGTTATTACATCTCTCTGCGTATTACATCTCTCTGCGTGTTATTACATCGCTCTGCGTGTCATTACATCTCTGCGTGTCATTACATCGCTCTGCGTGTCATTACATCGCTCTGCGTGTTATTACATCTCTCTGCGTGTCATTAAATCTCTGCATGTTATCTCTCTGCGTGTCATTACATCTCTCTGCGTGTCATTACATTGCTCTGCGTGTTATCTCTCTGCGTGTCATTACATCGCTCTGCGTGTCATTACATCTCTCTGCGTGTCATTACATCTCTCTGCGTGTCATTACATCTCTGCATGTTATCTCTCTGTGTCATTACATCGCTCTGCGTGTCATTACATTGCTCTGCGTGTCATTACATCTCTCTGCGTGTCATTACATCTCTCTGCGTGTCATTACATCGCTCTGCGTGTCATTACATCTCTCTGCGTGTCATTACATCGCTCTGCGTGTCATTACATCTCTCTGCGTGTCATTACATCGCTCTGCGTGTCATTACATCTCTCTGCGTGTCATTACATCGCTCTGCGTGTCATTACATCTCTCTGCGTGTCATTACATCTCTGCGTGTCATTACACCTCTCTGCGTGTCATTACATCTCTCTGCGTGTCATTACATCGCTCTGCGTGTCATTACATCGCTCTGCGTGTCATTACATCTCTGCGTGTCATTACACCTCTCTGCGTGTCATTACATCTCTCTGCGTGTTATTACATCTCTCTACGTGTCATTACATCGCTCTGCGTGTCATTACATCTCTGCGTGTCATTACATCTCTGCGTGTCATTACATCGCTCTGCGTGTCATTACATCTCTCTGCGTGTCATTACATCGCTCTGCGTGTTATTACATCTCTCTGCGTGTCATTAAATCTCTGCGTGTTATCTCTCTGCGTGTCATTACATCTCTCTGCGTGTCATTACATTGCTCTGCGTGTTATCTCTCTGCGTGTCATTACATCGCTCTGCGTGTCATTACATCTCTCTGCGTGTCATTACATCTCTCTGTGTGTCATTACATCGCTCTGCGTGTCATTACATCTCTCTGCGTGTCATTACATCTCTGCATGTTATCTCTGTGTGTCATTACATCGCTCTGCGTGTCATTACATCACTCTGCGTGTCATTACATCGCTCTGCGTGTCATTACATCTCTCTGCGTGTCATTACATCTCTCTGCGTGTCATTACATCGCTCTGCGTGTCATTACATCTCTCTGCGTGTCATTACATCGCTCTGCGCGTCATTACATCGCTCTGCGTGTCATTACATCTCTCTGCGTGTCATTACATCGCTCTGCGTGTCATTACATCTCTCTGCGTGTCATTACATCGCTCTGCGCGTCATTACATCGCTCTGCGTGTCATTACATCGCTCTGCGTGTCATTACATCGCTCTGCGCGTCATTACATCTCTGCGTGTTATTACATCTCTCTGCGTGTCATTACATCGCTCTGCGTGTCATTACATCTCTCTGCGTGTCATTACATCTCTCTGCGCGTCATTACATCGCTCTGCGCGTCATTACATCTCTGCACGTCATTACATCTCTGCGTGTCATTACATCTCTCTGCGTGTCATTACATCTCTCTGCGTGTCATTACATCTCTCTGCGTGTCATTACATCTCTCTGCGTGTCATTACATCTCTCTGCGTGTCATTACATCGCTCTGCGTGTCATTACATCGCTCTGCGTGTCATTAGATCTCTGCGTGTCATTACATCGCTCTGCGTGTCATTAGATCTCTCTGCGTGTCATTACATCGCTCTGCATGTCATTACATCGCTCTGCGTGTCATTACATCTCTCTGCGTGTCATTACATTGCTCTGCGTGTCATTACATCTCTGTGTGTTATCTCTCTGTGTCATTACATCGCTCTGCGTGTCATTACATCTCTCTGCGTGTCATTACATTGCTCTGCGTGTCATTACATCTCTCTGCGTGTCATTACATCTCTCTGCGTGTCATTACATCTCTGCGTGTCATTACATCGCTCTGCGTGTCATTACATCGCTCTGCTTGTCATTACATCTCTCTGCGTGTCATTACATCGCTCTGCGTGTCATTACATCTCTCTGCGTGTCATTACATCTCTCTGCGTGTTATTACATTGCTCTGCGCGTCATTACATCTCTGCGTGTCATTACATCGCTCTGCGTGTCATTACATCTCTCTGCGTGTCATTACATCTCTCTGCGTGTCATTACATCGCTCTGCGTGTCATTACATCTCTCTGCGTGTCATTACATCTCTCTGCGTGTTATTACATTGCTCTGCGCGTCATTACATCGCTCTGCGTGTCATTACATCTCTCTGCGTGTCATTACATCGCTCTGCGTGTCATTACATCGCTCTGCGTGTTATTACATCGCTCTGCGCGTCATTACATCTCTGCGTGTCATTACATCTCTCTGCGTGTCATTACATCTCTCTGCGTGTCATTACATCTCTCTGCGTGTCATTACATCTCTCTGCGTGTCATTACATCTCTCTGCGTGTCATTACATCGCTCTGCGTGTCATTACATCTCTCTGCGTGTCATTACATTGCTCTGCGTGTCATTACATCTCTCTGCGTGTCATTACATCTCTCTGCGTGTTATTACATTGCTCTGCGCGTCATTACATCTCTGCGTGTCATTACATCGCTCTGCGTGTCATTACATCTCTCTGCGTGTCATTACATCGCTCTGCGTGTCATTACATCGCTCTGCGTGTCATTACATCGCTCTGCGTGTCATTACATCTCTCTGCGTGTCATTACATCTCTCTGCGTGTCATTACATCGCTCTGCGTGTCATTACATCTCTCTGCGTGTCATTACATCGCTCTGCGTGTCATTACATCGCTCTGCGTGTCATTACATCGCTCTGCGTGTCATTACATCTCTCTGCGTGTCATTACATCGCTCTGCGTGTCATTACATCGCTCTGCGTGTCATTACATCTCTCTGCGTGTCATTACATCTCTCTGCGTGTCATTACACCTCTCTGCGTGTCATTACACCTCTCTGCGTGTTATTACATCGCTCTGCGTGTCATTACATCTCTGCGTGTCATTACACCTCTCTGCGTGTTATTACATCTCTCTGCGTATTACATCTCTCTGCGTGTTATTACATCGCTCTGCGTGTCATTACATCTCTGCGTGTCATTACATCGCTCTGCGTGTCATTACATCGCTCTGCGTGTTATTACATCTCTCTGCGTGTCATTAAATCTCTGCATGTTATCTCTCTGCGTGTCATTACATCTCTCTGCGTGTCATTACATTGCTCTGCGTGTTATCTCTCTGCGTGTCATTACATCGCTCTGCGTGTCATTACATCTCTCTGCGTGTCATTACATCTCTCTGCGTGTCATTACATCTCTGCATGTTATCTCTCTGTGTCATTACATCGCTCTGCGTGTCATTACATTGCTCTGCGTGTCATTACATCTCTCTGCGTGTCATTACATCTCTCTGCGTGTCATTACATCGCTCTGCGTGTCATTACATCTCTCTGCGTGTCATTACATCGCTCTGCGTGTCATTACATCTCTCTGCGTGTCATTACATCGCTCTGCGTGTCATTACATCTCTCTGCGTGTCATTACATCGCTCTGCGTGTCATTACATCTCTCTGCGTGTCATTACATCTCTGCGTGTCATTACACCTCTCTGCGTGTCATTACATCTCTCTGCGTGTCATTACATCGCTCTGCGTGTCATTACATCGCTCTGCGTGTCATTACATCTCTGCGTGTCATTACACCTCTCTGCGTGTCATTACATCTCTCTGCGTGTTATTACATCTCTCTACGTGTCATTACATCGCTCTGCGTGTCATTACATCTCTGCGTGTCATTACATCTCTGCGTGTCATTACATCGCTCTGCGTGTCATTACATCTCTCTGCGTGTCATTACATCGCTCTGCGTGTTATTACATCTCTCTGCGTGTCATTAAATCTCTGCGTGTTATCTCTCTGCGTGTCATTACATCTCTCTGCGTGTCATTACATTGCTCTGCGTGTTATCTCTCTGCGTGTCATTACATCGCTCTGCGTGTCATTACATCTCTCTGCGTGTCATTACATCTCTCTGTGTGTCATTACATCGCTCTGCGTGTCATTACATCTCTCTGCGTGTCATTACATCTCTGCATGTTATCTCTGTGTGTCATTACATCGCTCTGCGTGTCATTACATCACTCTGCGTGTCATTACATCGCTCTGCGTGTCATTACATCTCTCTGCGTGTCATTACATCTCTCTGCGTGTCATTACATCGCTCTGCGTGTCATTACATCTCTCTGCGTGTCATTACATCGCTCTGCGCGTCATTACATCGCTCTGCGTGTCATTACATCTCTCTGCGTGTCATTACATCGCTCTGCGTGTCATTACATCTCTCTGCGTGTCATTACATCGCTCTGCGCGTCATTACATCGCTCTGCGTGTCATTACATCGCTCTGCGTGTCATTACATCGCTCTGCGCGTCATTACATCTCTGCGTGTTATTACATCTCTCTGCGTGTCATTACATCGCTCTGCGTGTCATTACATCTCTCTGCGTGTCATTACATCTCTCTGCGCGTCATTACATCGCTCTGCGCGTCATTACATCTCTGCACGTCATTACATCTCTGCGTGTCATTACATCTCTCTGCGTGTCATTACATCTCTCTGCGTGTCATTACATCTCTCTGCGTGTCATTACATCTCTCTGCGTGTCATTACATCTCTCTGCGTGTCATTACATCGCTCTGCGTGTCATTAGATCTCTGCGTGTCATTACATCGCTCTGCGTGTCATTAGATCTCTCTGCGTGTCATTACATCGCTCTGCATGTCATTACATCGCTCTGCGTGTCATTACATCTCTCTGCGTGTCATTACATTGCTCTGCGTGTCATTACATCTCTGTGTGTTATCTCTCTGTGTCATTACATCGCTCTGCGTGTCATTACATCTCTCTGCGTGTCATTACATTGCTCTGCGTGTCATTACATCTCTCTGCGTGTCATTACATCTCTCTGCGTGTCATTACATCTCTGTGTGTTATTACATCGCTCTGCGTGTCATTACATCTCTCTGCGTGTCATTACATCTCTCTGCGTGTTATTACATCTCTCTGCGTGTCATTACATCGCTCTGCGTATCATTACATCTCTGTGTTATTACATCGCTCTGCGTTTCATTACATCTCTCTGCATGTCATTACATCTCTCTGCGTGTCATTACATCTCTGCGTGTTATTACATCGCTCTGCGTGTCATTACATCTCTCTGCGTGTTATTACATCGCTCTGCGTGTCATTACATCTCTCTGCGTGTCATTACATCTCTGTGTGTTATTACATCGCTCTGCGTGTCATTACATCGCTCTGCGTGTCATTACATCTCTCTGCGTGTCATTACATTGCTCTGCGTGTCATTACATCTCTGTGTGTTATCTCTCTGTGTCATTACATCGCTCTGCGTGTCATTACATCTCTCTGCGTGTCATTACATCACTCTGCGTATCATTACATTGCTCTGCGTGTCATTACATTGCTCTGTGTGTTATTACATCGCTCTGCGTGTAATCCGCGCTCTCCTCCTCAGCAAAGTCACATTATGGCGGAGCGGAACGTTCTGCTGAAGAATTTGAAGCACCCGTTCCTGGTCGGACTTCACTATTCCTTCCAGACCACGGAGAAGCTTTACTTTGTGCTGGATTACGTCAATGGGGGGGAGGTGAGGCTGCAGCTGCCTCTGCTACTCCATCCCTACCATTATACAGCAACATCTCTCTCCTACTACATACACCCCTACACACACAGCGATGCCACTACACCTCCATCTTGCCCTGTAGCCACCTGTGCTACGCCAGTAACCAGGGTGATATTTGCTTAGAGTAATCTAAACCCCGAATGGATGGGTGTGTAATATATATATATATATATTTATATATTATAGTCATATCATGTCTCTCCCTCATGTTATATATTTATTTCCCTTTCTCTCTATTCCTCTCCCCTCTCTCTCTTCCTCCCTCTCACTTTCTCTCTCCCCTCTCCTATCCCCCCTCTCCCTTCCCCTCCTCTCCGTTCTCCCTCCCTTCCCCCCTTCCGTCCACCCCCCCACCTCCTCTCTCCCCACAGCTTTTCTTCCACTTACAGAGGGAGCGCTCGTTCCTGGAGCCACGAGCTCGTTTTTACTCTGCGGAGGTGGCCAGCGCCATTGGGTACCTGCACTCCCAAAATATCATCTACAGGTGAGTCACTTCAGAGGTGGGGGGGGGGCAAAACCTCCTTCCCACCCTGTTAAAGTGAGTCTGAGGGGAGAACCAACTCAGGATCCTTAATATGTTCTGGCCCGTATGATGTCACCGTGATGTCACAATCCCAATGGGCATCACCTTCTCTTCTGTAAGTGACCCCCCTCTCTCTCCCCCACAGGGATTTGAAACCAGAAAACATCCTGCTGGATTGCCAGGTACGAGGCTGTGACTCACACTGTTCCATATAACCCCTCGGGGGGGGGGGGGGGGGGGGAGGGGCTGGGAGTCGTACTCCTAAAATGTCCCCAAAACAGCAGTCATCGGTGAGAGAGAGACTGAGGGAGGGTGGGAAGAGGGAGGAAGAAGGTGATGGGAGGAGGAGAGAGATGGAGGGTGGAAAGGGGAGAGATAGAGAGAAGGGGGAGAGGGAGAAGGGTGGGAAGAGAGAGGGGTGGAGAGAGAGAAGGGGGAGAGGGAGAGAGAGAAGGGTGGAGTGAGAGATGGAGAGTAGGGGGAGAATAAGGTTGGCAGCATTTCTTTGCACAGATAATTCTTACTATGACAGGAACTTTACATGTGAAGAAAATGCCTAATATACAAGATATAGCAGCTGGGAGGTCATATAGTCACCCTGACAGACACGCCACCCTGTAACATACGTATATACTACATATATATATCCGCAGAGCTTGACACTATGGCATCATTATATACAGCCTATAAACACTTAACCCCAACCTCACTGCATATATAACCCAACTCCTGAGTGCCTTAGTACCCAGAATCCTGTATAATGTGCTGCTTCTCACCTGCAGGGCCACGTGGTACTGACCGATTTTGGCCTCTGTAAGGAGGGGATGGAACAAGAGGAGACCACCTGTACATTTTGTGGGACCCCAGAGGTAATGGCATCCCCAAAACTGTTACGGTGCTGGAATTATTAGGGTTAATATTGGTATTGGTCTCTCAACATCAGGTGCCTGGTACAAGACAGCCTCTAATGGTTATATACTGGGTTGTATTGTATGTCTTTATTTATATAGCGCCAAAAGTGTAATCAGCGCTTCACAAAGAATACAGTACAGGGAATTTTAATAATACAATAAGTGCAGCAAAATCAGACAGTAGGCGCTGATGGCCCCAGATTTTGCCCCGGGGATGGAAGAAGGGGGGTTTACATGTTGGAGGGTACAGGAAATTGAAGGATCTGGAGGGCAGGGACACAATCAAAACATTTAGCCAAATTCAGTCGGATAAGGACATTCCCAACACTGAATTTTTTAGATACCTCCAGATCAGGGCATTTTATACCAAACACATATATCGTCCTAAGGTGACACATTTTGAGATGCTCTGCATGAGGGCACGACACAGGGGGACTCACATCTAGACTGTATGGGGAGGTGATCGATCCGGGTAACAGCCACGGACTGAGACTAGGTTACATGACGCAGTGGGAGGCAGAATTGGGGGGGATGTTAGAGGACGAGGAATGGACAAAGATATTTGAGGCGGCAGCAAAGAGTTCGATCTGCACGACGTTAAAGGAGAACTCATATAAGGTATTAATGAGGTGGTATCTCACCCCAGTCAGATTATCTAAATTTGTACCAGGTTACTCCCCCTTGTGTCCTAGACAATGTGGAGAGCCAGGAGACTTGTTGTACATGCTGTGGTCCTGCCCTCGTTTGGTCCCAATATGGGAACAGATTCGGGATTGGTTACAGAGGATCTTGGTCCTTGAAATTCCCCGGGATCCCTGGCTGTTTCTGCTAAACAAGCCATTGGAAGGTTTGTCACGGGCAGGTAACAAAATGATCGTTCACTTTGCAACGGCAATGAGGTGTGAGACCGCAGCATTGTGGAAACAGAACACGATTGCAACAATTGAAAAGATTCGGAACAGAATTTGGTTTGCCTGCCAGATGGAGAAGCTGACGAGTTTGGTCAACGACACTGGCTCAAATTTCCAAAAGGTCTGGTTGCCGTGGTTGGCACAAACAGACATCCCAGGGGCGAGATATGCCTCCATTTGGCTATGATAGGAATAAGTGAGTTCTCCTGTGACAGACGGCACTCAGGGAGGAGGCGGAGGTATAGCGAAGGGCCTAGATAAGGAACGATTGGGTTGGGAAGTTAAGACAAAACTTCTATATATAAAAAGCTTGCGAAGGCATGAGAAGCTGCAGAGGTCTCCCGCACCAGAATCAAAAGAAGGATGGAGAAGTGTAGAGACGTGCCAAGGATGGCATTGGATTGAAGCTCCTTGGTGACCCCCCCCCCCCCATACCTCTCTTCCCCAATGTGTCTCTCCCCCCCCCCCTGTGCATATTGGATGTGTGATTGGTGTTTGCGTCGTGTCAGTTCAGACAGATATTGACCAGCTACAGAGCTTGTGGAGTGTTCTATAATGTGCAAAAACGTCTGTATCTTTTGAAAAATTAATAAAATATAAAGTTGAAAAAAAAAATCAGACAGTAGGAAAGGAAATCCCTGCCCGAAGAGCTTACAATCTAAGAGGTTTAATGGGAAACTTACAGAGACAGCAGATGAGGGTGAGGGAATAAGTGCTGTAGATGGCAGTGCTTGGTCACAGTGGGTGGTAGTGACCGAGTGTGGGACAATAGCCATGAGTGCAGGCTTTTGGTTTCCTAGATTTGTGGGGTGAGATTTAAGGGTGGTCAGTATTAAATGAAAAGGTTAACACCATTAACAGGGGAAGAGATGGCAGGGAGGCATGAGTGAGATCAGGTGTGTGTGTGTCTGGCTTCAGGCTATGGGGAGATCCCCAGCAGCAGGAAGGAGTAGATAGTGTGAATAGAGGATTTGTGTGGGTGTTTTTTATTGCGGGTATAGAAGTTGTCGGGAGAGAGGTGTATAAATAATGGTAGAGTGGGGATGTTGGAGAGAACAGAGATATTCACAAAGGAGCGAGTAAAGGCAGTAGAGAGGGCATAGTAAGATGCAGGAGGAGAGACTTCACAGGAGGATAAAAGTGAACAAATAATCACAGATGTTAAAAGTGAATGTCTCACAGTGGCAAAGTTGTAATGCAGAGTCCAGATCTTCATCCAATCTTCACCTCCAAAATTAACTCTTGTAGACACTTTAGATACCCCAAAATTAACTCTTGTAGACACTTTAGATACCCCAAAATTAACTCTTGTAGACACTTTAGATGTTACACAGCCATATGGTATCATGGTTATATAGTGGTGTTATTGTTATCTATACGGGTGCCATGGTTATATACTGCGTTCATAGTAATTGTACTTGTGTTATAAACTGGGTTCAGATAATTGTACTGGTTATAATGGTTATACTTGTGAAATGGTTTTATTCTGGGCTCATAGTAATTGTACTGGAGTTATGGTTTATATATATATATATATATATATATATATATATATATATATATATATATATATAGTGTTATATAGTGCTGTCAGTAATTGTACTGTAGTTATGGTTATATATATGGTTATATAGTGCTGTCAGTAATTGTACTGTAGTTATGGTTATATATATGGTTATATAGTGCTGTCAGTAATTGTACTGGTGTTATGGTTATATAGTGCTGTCAGTAATTGTACTGGTGTTATGGTTATATAGTGCTGTCAGTAATTGTACTGGTGTTATCATGGCTATACTGGTTTTGGTTATATACTGGGCTCATAGTAGTTATACTGGTGTTGTCATGGTTAACTTTGTTTTCAGTTACACTGGTTTCACACTGATTAAACTGGTTTTATAGTACACCCTGATTTAAACTGGTTTCATACTGGTCCCTCTGGAATTGTAATGGTTATACTGCTCACACTGATATTATAATAGTTATACTGGTGTCACACTGGTATTATGATTATACTGGTGTAACACTTATTATACTGGTGTCACACTGGTATAATAGTTATACTGGTGTCACACTGGTATTATGATTATACTGGTGTAACACTTATTATACTGGTGTCACACTGGTATAATAGTTATACTGGTGTCACACTGGTATTATAATTATTTAGTTATGTATAAAATGTGTTACCAGGAAGTAATACACTGAGTTACCTCTTGTTTTCACGTATGTCCTGGGCACAGAGTTAGAACAATACATGGTTACATTAAATAAACAGGGTTATACAGTGAATTCACAGACATTTCATGGACAGATAGAGTTGGAAAATTGGCTACAGTGGACAAAAGGGCTGGTGAGTTTCAGATTGAAATAGAGAAGTTTTAACATCACCAAAAATCGGAAATGGCAGCAAACGGCTCACACCCTTTAGCTGCGCCAAAGGCTGTCAGCAACATTCCAGAGGGTGGGGCAAACGAAATACAGCAGTAAGCAAACACAGACATTAACCCGTAGCATGCTGGTTCTGTGCAGAGGGGAGCAGCTCTTGGTGAACCCCAGCAAGCGTCCGCCTCTGGGGCGATGCAGATGTAGGCTTAAAGTGTCACACTGGTGTTATACTGGTGTCACACTGGTGTTACACTGGTATTATACTGGTGTCACACTGGAAGTATACTGGTGTCACACTGGTATTATAATGGTTATACTGGTATCTCGGTCCCCTGCAGTACTTGGCCCCTGAAGTCCTGAAGAAGCAGCCCTATGACCGCACCGTGGATTGGTGGTGCCTGGGAGCGGTTCTGTACGAGATGCTGTACGGGTTGGTGAGTGGCAGTGATGGCGTTACGTGGGACCCCCTCAGTAACCGCATGAGGGGCTCCTCCGGCCGCATACCCCTCTGTCTCTTTCACTCCCTCCCTTATGTTTCTCTCCTTTGCCTGCTCCCTCTCTCCTGCTCTGAAGGCTCTGTGGTAGGGGTTGCTTGGAAGAGGCTTCCAGCACAGGAGGTGGAAACAGATTGGGGAGGGTCTGAGACTGGGTGAGCGGAAGGTCGCTTTCTATCGCCCTCTCTTTCCTCCCCACACTCACATCTCTCACTTTGTCTCTCTTATCTGCTCTCCTTCTCACCCCTTTACTCACTATTCCCTCCCCCTCTCTCGCCCTCCCCTCCTCCCTCACTCCTGCCTCCTCTCTCACTCCTCTCGCCATTCATAATCCCTCCCTTTTCCCCCTCTCTATCCCCTTCTCCCCCCTCTCTATCCCCTTCTCCCCCCTCTCTATCCCCTTCTCCCCCCCCTCTCTATCCCCTTCTCCCCCCCTCTATCCCCTTATCCCCCCTCTCTATCCCCGTCTCCCCCCTCTCTATCCCCTTCTCCCCCCTCTCTATCCCCTTCTCCCCCTCCTCTATCCCCTTCTCCCCCTCCTCCCCCTCCTCTATCCCCTTCTCCCCCCTCTCTATTCCCTTCTCCCCTCTCTATCCCCTTCTCGCCCCTCTCTATCCCCTTCTCCCCCTCTCTATCCCCTTCTCCCCCCTCTCTATCCCCTTCTCCCCCCTCTCTATCCCCTTCTCCCCCCTCTCTATCCCCTTCTCTCACTCCACCTCTACCCCTTCTCTCACTCCACCCCCTCTCCCTCCAGCCCCCCTTTTACAGCGGGGACGTGTCCCAGATGTACGATAACATCCTGAAGCAGCCTCTCCAGCTCCCGGGTGGGAAGACCACTGCCGCCTGTGATATCCTGAGGGGTCTCCTCCACAAAGACCAGCACGCCCGCCTGGGCTCCAAGGCCGACTTTGTACAGTACCACTGCTTTCTGTATTACAGCATAATAATAATAATACTGACACCAGTATATTACCAGTGTAACAATAATAATACTAGCGTAACCGTACCCGAACCAGTATAATAACACTTACACCAGTATGACCATTATAATACCAGTGTAACACCAGTATGACCATTATAGTAATACCAGTATAGCCATTAAAACACCAGTTAAATCATGGCATGACCAGTATGTAACCTTTATACCCAGTACAATTATTAGTTACAATTACTTTCCCTGGCAGCTAATGGGTTAAAGAGAGGGGAGTTTATTTTAACCCCTTGCGGTCCAAGACATGTAGGTGAATGTTAGACCTTATAATAAAATATTAGTGCATAGAAGTTCTCGTCCACAGAGCTTACAATCCGTTTGTGGTCCATATGGTCTCAACCTGATGTGTCCCCTCTCTGTCCCTGCAGCTGGAGATCAAGAACCACGTCTTCTTCAGCCCAATAAACTGGGACGACCTATATCATAAGAGGATCTCCCCACCCTACAACCCCAATGTGGTGAGTGGGAGCGGGACATTAGTGCGGCCGCCTCCGGGGTGGGAGCCTGACATTAGTGCGGCCGCCTCCGGGGTAGGAGCCTGACATTAGTGCGGCCGCCTCCGGGGTGGGAGCGGGACATTAGCGCGGCCGCCTCCGGGGTGGGAGCCTGACATTAGCGCGGCCGCCTCCGGGGTGGGAGCGGGACATTAGCGCGGCCGCCTCCGGGGTGGGAGCGGGACATTAGTGCGGCCGCCTCCGGGGTGGGAGCCTGACATTAGCGCGGCCGCCTCCGGCGTGGGAGCGGGACATTAGTGCGGCCGCCTCCGGGGTGGGAGCGGGACATTAGTGCGGCCGCCTTCGGGGTGGGAGCGGGACATTAGTGCGGCCGCCTCCGGGGTGGGAGCCTGACATTAGCGCGGCCGCCTCTGGGGTGGGAGCGGGACATTAGTGCGGCCGCCTCCGGGGTGGGAGCGGGACATTAGTGCGGCCGCCTCCGGGGTGGGAGCGGGACATTAGTGCGGCCGCCTCCGGGGTGGGAGCCTGACATTAGCGCGGCCGCCTCCGGGGTGGGAGCGGGACATTAGCGCGCCCGCCTCCGGCGTGGGAGCCTGACATTAGCGCGGCCGCCTCCAGGGTGGGAGCGGGACATTAGTGCGGCCGCCTCCGGGGTGAGAGCGGGACATTAGTGCGGCCGCCTCCGGGGTGGGAGCGGGACATTAGTGCGGCCGCCTCCGGGGTGGGAGCCTGACATTAGCTCGGCCGCCTCCGGGGTGGGAGCTGGACATCAGTGCGGCCGCCTCCAGGGTGGGAGCAGGACATTAGCGCGGCCGCCTCCAGGGTGGGAGCAGGACATTAGCGCGGCCGCCTCCGGGGGGGTGGGAGTGGGACATTAGTGCGGCCGCCTCCTGGGTGGGAGCCTGATATTAGTGCAGCCGCCTCCTGGGTGGGAGCGGGACATTAGTGCGGCCGCCTCCTGTGTGGGAGCCTGACATTAGTGCGGCCGCCTCCGGGGTGGGAGCGGGATATTAGCGCGGCCGCCTCCGGGGTGAGAGCGGGACATTAGTGCGGCCGCCTCTGGGGTGGGAGCGGGACATTAGTGCGGCCGCCTCCGGGGTAGGAGCCTGACATTAGTGCGGCCGCCTCCGGGGTGGGAGCGGGACGTTAGTGCGGCCGCCTCCGGGGTGGGAGCGGGACATTAGTGCGGCCGCCTCCGGGGTGAGAGCCTGACATTAGCGCAGCCGCCTCCGGGGGGGTGGGAGCAGGACATTAGCGCAGCCGCCTCCGGGGGGGTGGGAGCAGGACATTAGTGCTAGTAAGGTTGTGACTGCACTAAACAGGTTCATCACCCTCTTTCCCCCCCTCCTACTCTCGCACCCCCCAGGCTGGCCCCGGAGACCTGCGTCACTTTGATCCCGAGTTCACGCAGGAGGCGGTTCCGAATTCCGTGGGCCGCACTCCTGACCTGAACACGAGCAGCGCCAGCACCTCCAACGCCTTCCTGGGCTTCTCCTACGCACCCAGTGAGGACGACTTTCTGAGCTGACGGGCGGGCGGGGTCTGCAGATATATATATCAGCTTGGGACAAGCACCCACCCTCGCTGTCCGTGCTGACCTGAAGGTGTACTGTAGGTCTCACCCACTCATCAGGGGGTGATCTCTGTGTAATCTCTGCACCTCACCAGTTGTATTCCCACACTTTTAAAGTCCCCTTTAGAGGGACTCTCCCCCCACCCCCATTCAGTATGAGGGAGTATGCGGATACACAAGACTAGGGGGGTCAGAGATGTGTTAGGGGCGCTGGCACTGAAGGAGTTAACTGAGACCCCTACATTACATGTCCTGCCTGTCACCGCCTCCTCTTGGTGACTTGACATTTTCACTGTCTCTGTCCCTTCTTCACCTCCTCCGTCCCCTCTTCTTCCTGTCACTGCCCCATCTCTGTCCCCTCTTCTCTGTCACTGCTCCATCTGTCCCTCTTCACCTCCTCCGTCCCCTCTTCTTCCTGTCTCTGTCCTCTCTTCCTGTCACTGCCAGTGTCTGTCCCCCTCTTCTCCCTGTCACTGCTCCGTCTCTGTCCCCTCTTCTTCCTGTCACTGCCCTGTCTCTGTCCTCTCTTCCTGTCACTGCCAGTGTCTGTCCTCTCTTCCTGTCACTGCCAGTGTCTGTCCCCCTCTTCTCCCTGTCACTGTTCCGTCTCTGTCCCCTCTTCTCCCTGTCACTGCTCCGTCTCTGTCCCCTCTTCTCCGTCACTGCCCCGTCTGTCCCCTCTTCTCTCTGTCACTGCTCCGTCTCTGTCCCCTCTTCTCCATCACTGCCCCGTCTGTCCCCTCTTCTTCCTGTCTCTCTGCCCTGTCCTCTCTTCTCTCTGCCCCCTCCTCCGTCTGTCCTTTCTTCTCTCTGTCCTCTTCTCCCTGTCCCCGCCTCCCCCCTCCCTCCTTTTCCTCCCCCCTCCCTCCTTTTCCTCCCCCCTCCCTCCTTTTCCTCCCCCCTCCCTCCCTGTCCTCTCTTCCCACTCCGCCCCATCCCATGTCATTCCCATGACCCTCACACACAGTGGGGGCCTATGTAAGAAATTCAAAACATGGACATTTCAGCACGGGGCGATTCCCTCTTCACGCGCACCTATTGTGACTATGTACCAGGGTGCGGTGATACGACGCAGTGGGAGGAGTTACCGCATACATGATGTGACATCGATGGATAGGAAATGTGCGTGTGATCTTGCGTTTGCCGCAGAAGGTTTAGATAGCGCTGCCGTGTGCCACAGAGAGGCCTGCAACGGGCGGAAAACTCACCTTTTTTTGGAATCCATTTTTAAACGGTTTTATATTATAGGAAAAGAGAATATATTAAAAATCCAGTTTCCCTGCCCGCGTTAAATGTCTCCCTTGTTTTTAGGCTGTAACTTTGGGCTTAGGTTTTTTGTTTTGGGGGGGTATGTCAAATATGGCCCCCCTCTCATGGGAAGTCCTAATGAATTAAACATGTATTATACGATTTGTATTTTTTTTAAAGGAGAAATGCCAACATTTTGCAATGGATATTTTTCATGGGGTTTTAATCTGCCATGTTTGTGTCAAACCCTATTCTTTGTATGCTGTAATGTGGCAGTAATGTGAGGGTCTCCTTATCTCGGGGGCATTCTCATGTTAAAAGGATCAATAAAATAATTTGCAAACAATGTATTGTGTCTCCGTCACAGTGACTTCTCTCCCTACCTGCGTATTGTGTCTGTCACAGTGACTTCTCTCCCTACCTGCGTATTGTGTCTGTCACAGTGACTGCTTTCCCTATCTGCGTATTGTGTCTGTCACATTGACTGCTTTCCCTATCTGGGTATTGTGTCTGTCACAGTGACTGCTTTCCCTATCTGGGTATTGTGTCTGTCAAAGTGACTGCTCTCCCTATCTGCGTATTGTCTGTCACAGTGACTGCTCTCCCTATCTGCGTATTGTGTCTGTCACAGTGACTGCTCTCCCTATCTGCGTATTGTCCGTCACAGTGACTGCTCTCCCTATCTGCGTATTGTCCGTCACAGTGACTGCTCTCCCTATCTGCGTATAGTGTCTGTCACAGTGACTGCTCTCCCTACCTGCGTATTGTCTGTCACAGTGACTGCTCTCCCTACCTGCGTATTGTCTGTCACAATGACTGCTCTCCCTATCTGCGTATTGTCTGTCACAGTGACTGCTCTCCCTACCTGCGTATTGTCTGTCACAGTGACTGCTCTCCCTACCTGCGTATTGTGTCTGTCACAATGACTGCTCTCCCTATCTGCGTATTGTCTGTCACAGTGACTGCTCTCCCTATCTGCGTATTGTCTGTCACAGTGACTGCTCTCCCTATCTGCGTATTGTGTCTGTCACAGTGACTGCTCTCCCTATCTGCGTATTGTGTCTGTCACAGTAACTGCTCTCCCTATCTGCGTATTGTCTGTCACAATGATTGCTCTCCCTATCTGCGTATTGTCTGTCACAGTGACTGCTCTCCCTATCTGCGTATTGCCTGTCACAGTGACTGCTCTCCCTACCTGCGTATTGTGTCTCTGTCACAGCGACTGCTCTCCCTGTGTATTGTGTCTGTCACAGCGACTGCTCTGTAAAACAGATATATATTACCGGCGCTTCTCTGTGTAAGAAGCATGCTGCTGGTGAAAGGATTGGTGAAAAAAACGAAAGTGAATCCTTGCGCTTCTCTCATTGGGCAAACAATAAATGGGGAAATAAATACAGCAAGGCCCCGCTTCTCTGCGATCCGCTGATATGGCGGCACCGAGAAGGGGGCCGCCATGTCTGCTCAGAGGTCGCGCATGCGCAGAACGGGCTGTTGCCGCCGGCGCGCATACGCAGAACGTAGGTCGCGCGTGCACAAGGGGGAAAGTGCCGGGTTGCGCATGCGCACAAGGGGGAAATTGCCGGGTTGCGCATGCGCACAGCTGAAAATCGCCGGTTCCGCTTTCCGACGATTTTTCACTATACGGCGGGCCCTTAGAACGAAACCCGCCGTATGCCCGGGGCCCTGCTGTATACATAGTGAGACCTAAGTCTGTAAGACAAAGGAGACTTTTGGTTACATCCTTGGATCAAATAATGACAAGCCTGCTAACCAACGTCACAGTAAGTCTCAGCAGCATGTCCCTGTGCTAAAAGCATACACATGTTCTGTGAAATGTACCCTGAATGGGGTTAATAAACTAAACATATGTGACTTAGGGCAGTAAAAACTGGTATATACCAGTGAAGATACTTACCTTAGAAGGTCCCTGTAAATTCACTTTCCAAGTAGTGGGTGTCTCAAGACTTGCCTACATGTAAGTATCTTCACTGGTATATACCAGTTTGTAACTGCACTAAGTCACATATGCGTAGTATATTAACCCCTTCAGGGTACATTTCACAGAATATTTGTATGCATTTAGCACAGGGACCTGCTACTGAGACTTCCCTTGACGTTGGTTAGCAGGCTTGTCATTATTTGATCCAAGGATGTAACCAAAAGTCTCCTTTGTCTTACAGACTTAGGTCTCACTATGTATATTTATTTCCCCATTTATTGCTATCCCAATGGGAGAAGCGCAGGGATTCACGTTTTGTTTTTTCAGTGACTGCTCTCCCTATCTGCTTATCTCCCCCCCCCCCTCCCGACACCCCCTCACCCCCCCTCCAGACACCCCACTCTCCCCCCCTCCAGACACCCCACTCTCCCCCCCTCCAGACACCCCACTCTCCCCCCCTCCAGACACCCCACTCTCCCCCCCTCCAGACACCCCATCACCACCCCCCCTCCAGACACTCCTTCACCCCACTCTCCCCCCCCCCCTCCAGACACTCCTTCACCCCACTCTCCCCCCACCCCACTCTCCCCCCTCCAGACACCCCCTCACCCCACTCTCCCCCCCTCCAGACACCCCCTCACCCCACTCTCCCCCCCTCCAGACACCCCCTCACCCCACTCTCCCCCCCTCACGACACCCCCTCACCCCTGCTCCAGACACCCCCTCACCCCACTCTCCCCCCCTCCAGACACCCCATCACCCCCCCTCACCCCCCTCCAGACACCCCCTCACCCCCTCCTCCAGACACCCCCTCACCCCCTCCTCCAGACACCCCCTCACCCCACTCTCCCCCCCTCCAGACACCCCTCACCCCCCTCCAGACACCCCCTCACCCCCTCCTCCAGACACCCCCTCACCCCACTCTCCCCCCCCCTCCAGACACCCCCTCACCCCACTCTCCCCCCTCCAGACACCCCCTCACCCCACTCCTCCTGACACCCACTCACACCACTATCTTCCACCCACTCTCCCTCTCCTGACACCCCCTCACCCCACTATCCCCCCCCTCCTGACACCCCCTCACCCCACTATCCCCCCTACCCCCGCCTCCTGACACCCTTACCCCACTCCTCCTGACACCCCCTCACCCCACTATCCCCCCTCCTAACACCCACTCTCCCCCCCCTCCAGACACCCCCTCACCCCACTATCCCCCCCTACCCCACTATCCCCGCCTCCTGACACCCTTACCCCACTCCTCCTGACACCCCCTCACCCCACTATCCCCCCCTCCTGACACCCCCTCACCCCCCCTCCTGACACCCCCTCACCCCCCCTCCTGACACCCCCTCACCCCCCCTCCTGACACCCCCTCACCCCCCCTCCTGACACCCCCTCACCCCCCCTCCTGACACCCCCTCACCCCACTATCTCCCGCCTCCTGACACCTCCGCACTCCACTATCCCCTCCTGACCCCCCGGGCATCTGGCTCTTCACCCCTCTGTGCCTCCACAAAGATGGCTGTTGCGGGCTGCCGTTGGTGCTCTCCGTGAGCGGGTCCCCCCGGCGAAGCCGAGGCCGCTCTGTTCTTGTATCCGGAACCTGTCTCTCCCTGTCCCCGCTACCCGGGGGGCTCCGGCTCAGAGGGCGCACAGCAGGTCACGTGCTGCAACTGGTTGCTAGGCAGGAGGAGCATCGGTTGGTTACGGCGCGTGGAGCCCACAATGCACCGCGACACCGCGAGCAGGATGCAGCAGGTAACGGAGCTACCGTGTTACCATAGCAACCAGAGCCGGGGGGTTATATATGCCTTCCCGTGTCTATATACACCCTCTACTGTGTGTGTAACTATATAAACCCCATACTGTGTGTGTCTAACTATATATACCCCCCTACTGTGTGTGTATAACTATATATACCCCCCTACTGTGTGTGTAACTATATATACCCCCTACTGTGTGTGTGTGTGTGTGTGTGTGTGTGTGTGTGTGTGTGTGTGTGTGTGTAACTATATATACCTCACTACTGGTTGTGTGTTGTGTGTTGTGTGTGTAACTATATATACCCCCCTACTGTGTGTGTGTGTGTGTGTGTTTGTTTAACTAACTATATATACCCCCCTACTGTGTGTGTGTATAACTATATATACCCCCCTACTGTGTGTTTATAACTATATATACCCCCCTACTGTGTGTGTGTGTGTATAACTATATATACCCCCCTACTGTGTGTGTGTAACTATATATACCCCCCTACTGTGTATGTGTGTGTATAACTATATATACCCCCCTACAGTGTGTGTGTGTGTGTGTGTGTGTGTGTGTGTGTGTGTGTGTGTGTGTGTGTGTGTATGTATATGTATATATATATATATATATATATATATATATATATATATATATATATATATATATATATATATATACCCCCTACTGTGTGTGTATGTATATACCCCCTACTGTGTGTGTATATAACTATATATACCCCCTACTGTGTGTGTATAACTATATATACCCCCCTACTGTGTGTGTATAACTATATATACCCCCCTACTGTGTGTGTATAACTATATATACCCCTACTGTGTGTGTATAACTGTATATACCCCATTACTGTATGTATATAACTATATATACCCCACTACTGTGTGTGTATAATGATATATATATACCCCTACTGTGTGTGTATAACTATATATACCCCCCTACTGTGTGTTTGTATATATACTGTGTGACCCCAAGTTGCATCCCTTGGGAGGGAAATTAAACATTGACTACAGAGGATATTGGGCCTCACTTTACTTATGGACCCCTGGCTTTTCGTTCTAAACAGACCGATACAAGGTTTATCCAGAGCTGAAAGTAAACTGGTTGCTCACTTCGCAACTGCAACAAGATGTGAGATTGCAGCATTATGGAAACAAAAAGATACCCCACAGGTGTCTAAAATCCAAAATACAATCTGGTTTGTTTGTCAAATGGAGACACTAACGAGCTTGGTCAGTGATACCGGCACTTATTCCATAATGTGTCGCAGCCATGGATAGCTCAATCAGATATACCAGGGCTGAGTATGGCCACTATCCTGCTATTATAGTTGTAAGTGCATCATTCTCCTTTGATGTGAGATTGAAGTTGGCTACTAGATAGCTCTGACCAATAACCCTTTTGGAAAAAGCTAGCCCAGGACTGTACGGAGGTTTTAAGTAGACAGAGAATACTCGGGCGCAATCTTAAACTACGGCAGGTGTTAATTCCCAAATAATTGATACTACCTTCACCAATGCCGCACTGTTCACAGCATGCTAGGGTTGAAGGCTCCTGCTGCTCCACCCCACCCACGATCAATCCAGGATCCTTAGAAATTTGTATAGGGAACAGAGAATATAGGGGAGCACAGGATTAGAAAGTGGTTCAGAATCAATATATATTGACTTGCAGCACACAGCAGTGCACAAGGGGTCATTGACTACAGTCAATGCACTTACTGTGTGTCCCAATGACAGGGAATGGTATCAGAAGTAATAAAAACACACTTACACGGCCGTGTGTAAGTGGCACACACATCAAAGGTTTCTCTCCTTCTCCTCACTTCTGATCCAGATCGTCTGAGTGCTCTTTCTTGAAATCCTATTGTGTAGCAATACTTGGACACCTTCGTCTTGGGGTACGCCCCAACCGACAGTATTGAGGCCAGAGATGAGTGTTAGATCGCAATAAAAACTTTTAATGTAGCATCAAAAATCAACCCTCGCATGCACAACAGTTCCAGGCGACCACATAGAGTCCGTACCGACTACGGCGTCCCCGCTCCCGCGTCCGGTGCACAGCTATGGAACGCCGCTGAGACGCAAGCAGCACAGACTGCTACGGTGGCCTCCTTAGGACAGAAGACGGAACGGCGAAACGCGTAGCTCCGTCTTCTCTCCTAAGGAGGCCACTGTAGCAGTCTGTGCTGCTTGCGTAAGTGTGTGTTTTTATTCCTTCTGATACCATTCCCTCTGTCATTGGAACACACAGTAAGTGCATCGACTGTGATCAATGAACCCTTGTGCACTGCTGTGGGACGTAAGTGGTCCGGCTATAATTCAGCAGCCCACCCCTGGTTATATATATATATATATATATATATATATATATTCTGACCCTCTTTCTAATCCTGTGCTCCCCTATTTTCTCTGTTCCCTATACAGAGGTTTTAAGTGGAAGACCAAGGGAATGCAGGAAAGTAACTACCCCCCCCCCCCCGAATGTGTACCCC